>NW_011489300.1:295148-298719 GCF_000754665.1 Bison bison bison | reverse complement strand
GCTGCAGTCCAAGGGACTCTCAAGAGTCTTCTCCAACACCACAGTTCAAAAGCATCAATTCTTCAGTGCTCAGCTTTCTTCACAGTCCAACTCTTACATCCATACATGACCACTGGAAAAACCATAGCCTTGACTAGATGAAACTTTGTTGGCAAAGTAATGTCTCTGCTTTTGAATATGCTATCTAGGTTGGTCATAACTTTCCTTCCAAGGAGTAAGCGTCTTTTAATTTCATGGCTGCAGTCACCATCTGCAGTGATTTTGGAGCCCAGAAAAATAAAGTCTGACACTGTTTCCACTGTTTCCCCATCTATTTCCCATGAAGTGATGCGACCAGATGCCATGATCTTCGTTTTCTGAATGTTGAGCTTTAAGCCAACTTTTTCACTCTCCACTTTCACTTTCATCAAGAGGCTTTTAGTTCCTCTTCACTTTCTGCCATAAGGGTGGTGTCATCTGCATATCTGAGGTTATTGATATTTCTCCCGGCAATCTTGATTCTAGCTTGTGCGTACTCTGCATATAAGTTAAATAAGCAGGGTGACAATAGACAGCCTTGACGTACTCCTTTTCCTATTTGGAACCAGTCTGTTGTTCCATGTCCAGTTCTAACTGTTGCTTCCTGACCTGCATACAAATTTCTCAAGAGGCAGGTCAGGTGGTCTGGTATTCCCATCTCTTTCAGAATTTTCCACAGTTTATTGTGATCCACACAGTCAAAGGCTTTGGCATAGTCAATAAAGCAGAAAATAGATGTTTTTCTGGAACTCTCTTGCTTGTTCAATGATCCAGCGGATGTTGGCAATTTGATCTCTGGTTCCTCTGCCTTTTCTAAAACCAGCTTGAACATCTGGAAGTTCATGGTTCACATACTGCTGAAGCCTGGCTTGGAGAATTTTGAGCATTATTTACTAGCGTGTGAGATGAGTGCAATTGTGCAGTAGTTTGAGCATTCTTTGGCATTGCCTTTCTTTGGGATTGTAATGAAAACTGACCTTTTCCAGTCCTGTGGCCACTGCTGAGCCAATTCCAAAAGTGTTATTCCAAAATGTGTGTGTCCTGAAAAGGTACCTTTGGCCATTCTGGCCATTCTGGTTCTGGGTTCACTCATTCTCTTCCACAGCTATCTACTTTCCGTTTGACTGAAGGCATTTATCTCAACCATCTGGAGAGGCACTCATCTTATTGCACTTCCAGGGTAAAAGGCTCCAGGTCACTAAACCAAAGGGAAGTTTTAATTTCTTATGAGGGATGATAAAGTAACAGCTACTAATGACAAGGTAGGTAGCTTCCAAAATAATTGAAGGAGGACATAATTGATTTATCACTTGTAGTACTTTAAAATAATCTAACAATTTTTATTGAATTATAATTTACAATGTCCTGTTCGTTTCAGATGTACAGCAAAGTGTTTCAGTCATACACATATATTTATATATAGATATATATCTTTTTATAATTTTTTCCATTATAGGTTATTACAAGACATTGAGTATAATTCTTTGTGATATATAGTATATCCTTGTTGGTCATGTATTTCATATATATTAGTGTGCATATTTTAATTCCAAACTGCTAATTTATCCTTCCCTAAAAAATAATTTTTTGACATATACTTCAACCACTTTATAATTCCCATTTATCCTATCTGCTTTCCTCCTTTATTTTTTCTCTTTTGTGTTTACCACTGTTTACCATGTTGTACTGTATTTTGGGCTTTCCTTGTGGCTTAGTGGTAAAGAATCTGCCTGCCAATGCAAGGAGACCCAAGAGATGCTGTTTCGATCCCTGGGTTGGGAAGATCATCTGGAGAAGGAAATGGCAACCTACTCTAGGTTCTCGCCTGGAAATCCCATGGACAGAGAAGCCTAGCAGGCTGTGGTCCATGGGATGGCAGAGTTGGACATGACTGAGCAGGCACACACGCACTATATGTTTTACTTAAAAAAAAAAAAAACTCATTTGATATCTGACTCCTTCACTATAATTTAAGTTTTATGAAATAAAAATTTTTATCTGATCTTGTCTGGCTTTATTCACTGCTATCTCCCCAGAACTTAGAACAGTGCCTGGTACAAGGTAAGCTCTCAAAACTATTTGGGGAGAGAAGGAATTAACACAATTGAGTGACATTGCTGTAACAAATTTCCTCCCATTCTTATATTGAAATGAGGTAAAAAGTACCTCAGGTACCTATTATATTCTAGCAATAACTAATATTCATCTATGAATACATGAACTAATTGAAACAAAACCACCCTGTCCATTTTATTAAGAGGTACCCTTCCAATAAATATTTCATTTTATGTTTAAGACTTGTTCATCAATATCTGCAATAAATTTACGTTTGCTCAGTTCTAAAGTGTCAGTAGCTCACTCGTGTCTAAATCTTTGTGATCCCATGGACTGCAGCCAGACTCCTCTGTCCATGGAATTCTCCAGGCAAGAATACTGGAGTGGGTTACCATTTCCTTCTCCAGGGGATCTTTCCAACCCAGGGATCGAACCTGGGTCTCCAGCATTGCAGACGTATTCTTTACCATCTGAGCCACCAAGGAAGCCCACCATTGTTCTAAAGATAAGCTTCAAATGCGAAATCTGATTTTGCCAAAATAAGGAAGGCACATTTTTTATTTTTAAAGATCATACCCATAATATTTGTCATATCACACTCTGTTACATTTGATTGTTATTTGTTGTTGTTTAGTTGCTGAGTTGTGTCTGACTCTTTGTGACCCCATGGACTGTAGCCTGCCAGGCTCCTCTGTCCATGGGATTTCCCAGGCAAGAATACTGGAGTGGGTTGCCATTTCCTTCTCAAGGGGATCTTCCCAATTCAGGGATAGAACTCACATCTCCTGCATTAGGCAGACCTTGGCAGGAGGATTCTTTATCACTGAGTCATCAAGGAAGCCATTTGATTGAGCT
Organism: Bison bison bison; assembly: GCF_000754665.1. Taxonomy (NCBI): domain Eukaryota; kingdom Metazoa; phylum Chordata; class Mammalia; order Artiodactyla; family Bovidae; genus Bison; species Bison bison. Next base: position 295,791 of record NW_011489300.1, on the reverse strand, counting down.
AGATTTTAATAATGGTGGATTATTAATTAGATGTTCATTTTATAGCCATATAAAATTTTGCAACTATTAAAAGTAAACAGTTATTTTTTTTGGTGGGGGCATTGTTTTCACAATTGTGTAGTATTTGAATTACATCTTAAAATTCTGTTATTGTAATGATAAGCTTTACATTGAATTCTTGCTAATGAGACATTTGATTTGGTTGGTGCTAGTGGTAAAGACAATGGCACCCCACCCAGTACTCTTGCCTGGAAAATCCCATGGACGGAGAAGCCTGGTAGGCTGCAGTCCATGGGGTCGCTAAGAGTCGGACACAACTGAGTGACTTCACTTTGACTTTTCACTTTCATGCATTGGAGAAGCAAATGGCAACCCACTCCAGTGTTCTTACCTAGAGAATCCCAGGGATGGGGGAGCCTGGTGGGCTGCCGTCTATGGGGTCCCACAGGGTTGGACACAACTGAGCGACTTCACTTTGACTTTTCACTTTCATGCATTGGAGAAGGAAATGGCAACTCACTCCAGTGTTCTTGCCTGGAGAATCCCAGGGATGGCGGAGCCTGGTGGGCTGCCATCTATGGGGTAGCACAGAGTTGGACACGACTGAAGCAACTTAGCAGCAGCAGCAGCAGCAGTGGTAAAG
>NW_011489300.1:278477-294973 GCF_000754665.1 Bison bison bison | reverse complement strand
AAAACCCCCCCCTGCCATCCCTGCCAGTGTAGGAGACTAAGAGATGTGGGTTTGCTCCCTGGGTTGGGAGGGTCCCCTGGAGGAGGGCATGACAACCCATTCCAGTATTCTTGCCTGGAGAATCCATTGGACGGAGGAGCCTGGTGGGCTACAATCCATAGTGTTGCAGAGTTGGACATGACTGAAGTGACTTAGCATGCACTCTTGAGCCATTCTTGTTTTTTAGCTTTTAACTGGCATTGTTTTATTCTCTAGTCCTTTTTCCTCATAGTAGCACAGACACTGAGGGGAAATCACTCTCTTTTTTCTTGGTATTTCAAATCACTCTATGGGATTCTTTGTACGTAATACATCCCCTTTGTACAAAGTGCGCAGAGTGACATTTCCCCAATGCTTTCAGTGTTTTTCCTTTAGGTGCATGGGTACACTTATTCTATGACACTATTTGAATAGAAACTACAAAATTTCTGTTTTGTATTCTATAAATCTATACAGTTTTTCTGTAAGGATACCATGGACAGTCTGTAGCATTTTGTCTTGATTCTTGTGCGAGGGGAACCTGGTTATAGTGTCTCTACAAGGTGCTGTGATAATAAAGCATCTGTTGCTGTAATTTCTTCTCTCACTCTTGACTGCTAGAGTTGTATTATCTTTATAAAAATGCCTAGGATATACCGGCTCCCACAGCCTTCTTCCTCAATGTACATATACACTTTTTAGTTTTCATTTTCTCATATTCAGGAAGAAAGAACCTAGGTCCTTTTCTTTTTCCTTTTTAATTTTCATCTTTAATCGTATATTTGCTTTTATAAAATTAGTTTTTGTTGGCATAGAATTGCCTCGCCATGTTGTTTGTTTCTGCTGTACAGGAAAGTGAATCAGCTATATGTTTACATATATCCCCTCTTTTTTTTTTTTAATTGTTTTCTATTCCCTTTAAAGTGCTTCCCAGGTGGCACAGTGGTAAAGAATCTGCTTGCCAATGCAGGAGATGCAGGAGATATGGCTTCAACTCCTGGGTCGGGAAGAGCCCCTGGAGTAGGAAATGGCAATCCACTCCAAGTATTCTTATTTAGAGAATTCCATGGACAGAGGAGCCTGGTGGGCTACAGTCCATGGGGTCGCAAAGAGTCAGCCAGGGCTGAGCACGCAAGCATGCACGCACAAACAGTCCCTTTAAAGTTACTCAGGTTTTTAAAGTCACAGAAGTTGTACTCCTTTCCTTTTGTAGATACACTGCTAACCCTTTGGTTCCTCTTCATCAGTAATTGGGTGGAATGGCTGCTTACTATTAACAACTGCAATTTGGCTTTCCTGAAGTCTCTTTCAAAGTTTTTATAAGTTTCAATTACCGTATGCTCAGAATCAGGGGTGGCTGAAGGCCTTTGCGTCATTACTATTAGGCTCATTCAGAGGAATATTTTATTCTAGAGGAAAAAAGATTTTTAAAAATTCTGAAAACACCTCCCTTTTCTATTTTTGGAGCTCCCTTTTCATTTTTTATTTGGATGAATTTCCTCTTTTGTTTTTCTCATGGGTCCACATTTCTGAAGGCAGATGTTCCCATAATTAGAGCACACAGTTTCTTTCCACTTTAAAATTTTCCATGAGTATATAATACTTAAACAATGGCACAGTGAATTTCTAAGATCTGTTTGGGGTCAATAAAGCAGAATGGAATGACTCAGAGAAAAAATATTAAATTAAAAAGGTAAGGGCTAAAAACAGCTCTAAGAATTTGTCTAAACAGGTACATATTCCCCCCTTATACAATGCATTTTTCTTAGTTATTCAATGTTTCCCCAATATATTTTTATCATTCATTTAAATCTAGCTAATGTTTTATTTTGCTCTATAAATCAAGTGACAAATATTTGTTGACTTTGAAGTCTCTATAATTCAGTTTTTCCTGTCTGCTTCTACAATTTTGAACATTTCCCCTTTGAATATTCTTTTTCCTTTTAAAAATAGCCTCTATTATTACTTTTGGTTTTCCAATTTCTAGGATAGACTCCATCCCCAAAATGCCATTTCTTCTGAGATCATTTTATAAGTTCTCTTTCTATGAATGACTATTCAAAGAAAATTGAATCTGATCATATTCTTCCCAAGATTAAATCTTTTCATTGATTCCACATCATCTATCAAAGCATCCCAGCTGTTGAGACCTGAGTAGGTACAGCTGACAGGATATTGATTCCCTAATTCCCTGGTGTGTGTTTGGTGGGACGGGGGGCCATGCTCATACCCACATGCTTGCTGAGCAAGACTAGGGGTAGCTAGTGGTCTGGGTGGTCATTTATTGCTGGGAAAAAGTAGCTTATTTGTCACAGTGTGCCTCATAAATTTTGACTTTTCTCTATAAGTGCCAAGATATAAAATAGGTTGGGACTCACTTGCCTGGAGAATCCCATGGACAGAGGAACCTGGTGGGCTACAGTCTATGGGGTCACAAAGAGTCAGACACTACTAAAGTGACTTAGAGTTAACAATGGTATAAGACAGAATCCAAGGTCCTGCAAAGACTGACCCTGTTCACTTAGTGAACTGAACACACCCCATATTCATCACTTCCTGAGTACCCCATGGTTTCCCCACACTGGTTTGACATATCTTTTTGCCAGCATTTTAATGTCCTCTTCCTTGTAATTTTCTTCATATAAGACCATGTTCTCATGCTCTGAGAAGCCATGCTTGATGCTCTGACAGGTGATTAGCCTCTGCTGATTTTTTTCTGTGCCTCTGATTCACTTTATGCAGACCATGATCTGCGCTTCACTCGTTCATCATTATTTACATACCTGGCTCACTTATTGGATGTGAGATCTCCTAAGAAAGGGACCAAGGCTTACTGATCTCTGTATCCTTGTGGGTCTAATACATAGCAGTCTTTCAGTAACTGTTTCTTGAACTAATGAATCAAATGAATAAAGGATTAGCTACTTAAACTTGTTTAAGTCTTAAAATTAAACAATAGTATTCTGGATCTGGACTATACTTTCAGACACCGAAAGGTCAATGACTATAGAACAAGAAGAGATTTTGGAAAATGCCAAATCTAGTTGAGCACTGCAAGAATTTGCAACCTACCTAGAATATAGAAAGAACACAGAATACCATCAGGAGATATGGTTGAAAGAAGATAAGTGGAATGTCAACAGAACATTTGAGTCGCGTGGGAAGACATTAAAATGTTTTAGAGGGTTAGTGACTATAAAGCCAACCAGAAAGAGATTCTTGATAGGAGTAAAGTCTTGCGTCTACTCAAATCTAATGTCATCTGAGTCCCAAGGCTGTGGGCTGCTGAATTAGTTACATTGGAAGGATATGGCATGAGATGTCTTCTTGTTCCACCAACTATTTTAAAAAGCTCTGAAAATCCATTCCCTGTCCATGGAATTCTCCAGGCAAGAATACTGGAGTGGGTTGCTATTCCCTTCTCCAGGGGATCTTCCCTCCCTGGAGATCAAACCCAGGTCTCTTGCATTGCAGGCAGATTCTTTACCTTCCGAGCCACCAGAAAAGCCCTTAACATGCAGCAAAATCAAATCATCTGAGATGTTTACTTAATAGAGAAATAGATTCCAACATTTATTTCAATATTTATTCACCGTGGTGGTTCCACCATTTTGAACATGTGACTTCCAAAGCTTCTATGCTGGTCTGTAACCAAGAGGCAGAAAGGGGAAGAACATGGAGAACCACATAGGGGAGGATTTGGAGGCCAAGCCTGGAAGTGGGGGTGTCTCTTCTGCTCACATTCCATGATCTGGAATTCAGTGTCATGGGACACCCAACTGCAGGGAGCTTGGGAGATGCAACCCAGCGGTCTGCCAGAAGAAGAACACACAAATGGCAAATAGCTGGCAAGCCCCTGACACAAGCACATATTTTCAAGCTTGGCAGCTGACTGAACTGTATACAGCAAAGAAAGATGTTCTCAGGGTATCCCATTCACTCTAATATAGACTTTGTGTTCTTCTTATAATCAGAGAGAGAGAGCAAGAGCAAACAAAAGAGAAGCGAGACAGAAGACAGCAAGAGCAGACATGGGTTTGATACCTGGGCCAGGAAGATACCCTGGAGGAGGGCATGACAACCCCCACCAGTATTCATGCCTGGGAAATCCTATGGACAAAGGAGCCTGGCAGGCTACAGTCCATAGAGTGGCAAAGAGTCAGACAGGACTGAGCGACTGAGCATGCACGCACAGCTTTATTCATAAGCTGAAGAAAAAGATTCAAGGAGAGGAAGAAACTAGGATGGGGAAGGGAAAAAGAGATAAAGCCAGGGAGGCGGAGAGAGAACCATTAATGATGCCAGCTGCCTGAATACGTGGGAAGGACGCACAGAGGAGCCACAGGAGCCCCAGGACAGAGTGAAGGTCCCCCTCTTCTGTGTCAGCAAGAAGAAAATCATGGATAACTATGGACAGCTCTGATGGGAAAGAGACCCGAGGAGCCTGTGGGAAGCCATGTCTGCTGGCTTGCCTTCTCTATATCTTAGAGTGTCATGCTGTCAGTGCAGAGCAGAGGAGAACAAAGATGCCACAGTTACATCACCTGTCTGGGCTTCATGTCCTCATTCCTAAAATGAGAGTAAGGACTCCAAAGTTGCAGTGTAGGGAGCTCTAAGGCTGCAGTTTTCACGGACCAGGAGACGCCATTGATTTGGAATGCGTGAGAGGAAGCAGAGTGGGCCCTCACACACGTGCCCTTGTGGGGCAGCCTCAGGGCCAGTGGGTAAGGCACATGCTTCTCTGCTGCTCAGGGACCAATCACTGGACAGCTCAGGGATGGCTGGAGAGAAACAAGGGCTCAGTTTACCCATGGTAGGGCTGGCTGAGCAGCTCAGTTGGACGACTGAGAAGGGTGGGGATGAGTTGGGATGGGGCTACTGACTTTAGAATTAAAATGAAAATACAAGGGACCATGTCAGAATACTGCTAGCTCCTCTGTCCCTTGGGTTTCTAAATTTTCCCACTAATAATGCATTATTATTGAATAAATAATAAAAACTATTGCCCAGGATCCACATAAAATCCTTACATTCCCCCCACCCCTTTCTTTTTCTTACTGCATTTAAGATGCCATGAGGATGTGAACTTTCTTTTTTTCTGTTGTTCCCTCATAATCACCTCTGGCTCCCAAATCTCTCATCTTCCATTCTGTACCATCTGGATGGCAGATCCTTCAGTCTTCCTTCTCAGGGAAGGGCGTGCCCCACAGCTTGGACTCTTGGTAACCATAAAAACCTGGGAGCTCCAACCTGTCTGACCCCGGTTGTAGGGAGATGAGATCATGTCTCTTTTGAGTTGACAGGCATCTGTGTAGAGGGCTTGCCTTAAGGGGTGAAGCTGGTCTTCACACTGCCTGGGCTGTTAGTCTGGAGCAGAGAGATGAGGATGTCTTGAATAGCAACCTGATATTTACCATTTGAAATGCATGAAGAAAAGGTGATGCACTTGATGGTGCCTTGAAATACTCCTGGCTCTGGGCGTCATCCACAGGGCTGTGATGTTAGAGCTAAGTGCTTGGGGGCCCCTAATGGGAGATTCTATTAGTTAATGGGCACAGAGCTAGGTATTGGCAGAATGAGGACCAATCTCATTTAAAAATTTTCTAACATACAGTTTCAAGTGGAAACACAGAAAAATTAAACCCGTTTCTGACTGTCTAGGCACCATTTCACTGTGAGGTTAGCCCTGACTTTGGAGCTGGTTTTAGTATTTGCTATCGACTCCATGGAGAGTCCCTCCTTGACTTACTGGTTTGGGGAGCTGGGTGTTGATGACATCCCTCTTGAGAGACATTGGGATGTGTAAAATCCCCCAACCATGAAATCACTGATGTCTTTGACGCTGACTCTGGGCTCTTTCTTCAGTCTTGAGGCTGGGCAAGTACAGGGCTTGTAAGCCTGTGGGGTGCAGCCCAACAACCCTCAAACATACACATATTTCAAAGCTCACAAAATAAAGAAACGTTTTCTCTTCTGAGGATCATTCAGGCCTCTGCTGCTTTCTCTCTCTCCTCTACTGCCTGACTTCTGGGTCACATTATTTTTCTAAGGCTTTTCCAGACATCACAAAATGAAGGAAGTGAAACTGGAAATTAACACTCAAACTAGTCAGTTTCCCTCCCATTAGTTTCTCCGGTAAACTCTTGGCAGGACCTAAGTTCACATCATTGCTACGGTACTATCACCTTGCTCTCTTAACAGGAATTCACAGAAAGACAAGCAAATACATGAGCACTAGCCTATGGGAAGCCTCAAGGACAGCAGATATGCAATTATTTTTCCAAAGCTTGTGCTTCTTTCCAATACAAAGTTTCCCAAACTACATTAGCAAGGGTCAAACAGTTGTATGAAGAGGTATTTTGAGATTTTAAAAATAAAATACTGAACCCACATCTGGGGAATTTGTTTTCTTTTCAAAAACTAACACTTAGGGTTTTCAACTATACATTTCTCCAGCCATTCAACATATACATAGTAGGCTGGGCTTTGCAAGCCCAACAGATGCTCCATTCGCAATTTGCAACCTAATGTCAGATGAAGCAGTGCTAGCAAAAGATCCTCTGAAAAAACCTGACTATATTTATAAAGTTAATACTATTTGTCTGCGTCTTTGCTTCTCCGCCACACTTCCTTGAATTAAAAAAGCTATTTTTAGTAAAACTGACAAGACAGTGGCCATCCCACAAGTTCATTTTCAGCAGTAAATGGTTCACAAACAAGATGTTGACATGTTTTTACTATTACAGGTTCCAAATACCCTGGTCTCACAAAAGTGTTCAAAGAGATTGACAGATATTAAAAAAAGAAATAAAAAATGAAACAGATATAAATAGGCTTTTTCATGAGAATGAATGATGAACAGTATTGACCCTACTTAGCAGCACTCTTGCTTTTGAGAGCTTTTTATTTCATTGTCTTTGACCTGCAATCATAGTCTTTATAGGAAATGGCGAAAGAGTCTGAAAGGTAACTAAGATGGGTGGCTGGAAATAAATGTTTCCTCAAGCATTTATTACCCTTCAGAAATGTCCATCAGCTGAAATGTTAGTCCCATAGAACCACTTAAGCACTGCAGAGGAGAGAGGCAGGTAGTTATTAATTTTTAAGGATGGCTGACAGCTTTCAGTCCATGAGAAAGGCTTAACTTTGCATTTTGAATAATGCAGAGATTTTCATTAGTTAGAATAGGAATCGAAATGATAAATGTTATTTTGTCTGCCAAAATACTATGACTTTACATTGTCTATTTGCAGTTACCTTTCAGAAGAAGCTTTCCAGAAGTATGCTTAGATAAACTGAAAGGCTACCAGTATTGTTTTCTTATTTGATGTTTACATTCTGGAAACAAAATTCAAAGGACACATCTTGATTGGAGGTTGGTAATGCTCTCTCGCTAGCTCAATGGTGGCTCCAAAGGGCAGTTCATTATTACCTGACAGCTAAGTGTTGGCATAAATTGCACTAGTCTATGGGATCAATGCAATCAGTTTCAGACATTTCTTTTTGCTCACATCTACCTTCTGAAGACTCTGGGACAATTTAATTACAACTGCACTTAGAGTCCTACTTCTTTCCATAAAAAAATGTAAGATTACCCTCACTTTGAGAACTATCAGACTAAAAGGTTTGTGATTGCTTTTTACTGTCATCTTGCTTCCAGCCAATTATCATGTCAAGTTCGTCTAGGGCGTATTTACTTCATTTTGAGCACCCAAGACCCTTCTGGCTCTAAGTATTATTTGAATTGATGGTAACACAACTACTTTATCTGGATGTCTCTTGGTAACTTAATGTATGATCCTAGTAACAAACACTAGAATTAAACCATTAATAGAATAGGCTGCTAGCAGCTGCTTCAATGACGGTTTCATGGGCATTAAAATAGCTGATTCAGAGATTTCTATACAGAAATGTAAGGTAGTTAAAGACTCTAAAATCAATGAAACCATAATGTCTGCCAGTAGCATGCTGATTCATATACATGGACATTATTATGCCGTAAAAGGCTGAAAGAAGGTCAAAAATGTTTTACTCAATTTAGATGAATCTTCTATTTTGCATGTCATTTTGCATTTCCAAATTTAGCTTAAAATCACAAGCTTCAAGGAAAAGTCCTTTATGTGTTTATTCTACTAGATAAAAGACTATTGATTAATCTGCCTGCCCTCACACAAGAAGGTAGGATAAATGAAGAATTGGCATCATTTGAGAACCTCTGATCAGTTCAGTGAGGAGAAGAAAGAAGATCCTTTTGGTACCTGCTCAAAAGTACTTTATAAGGTATCCAGCTGGGATTTATCAATCAATGTATTAATATCATGCTTTGTAGAAGCATTTATACAGCCCCAACTCTAATAATTTTGTAAGGTCCCAATTCCAGTTAAAATTGTCCTTGCTCAACTGGTTGTTTTTGGCTGTGCAGACTGTCTTAGCTGTGCACTGGAAGCATTCTGCTGATTTTCAGTACGTAAACTTTGTAAGATTGCAGAACTACTACTGGAACACCTGAAAATATAACTTTTAAAGTTAACCTCATAGTTGGAAGTGTTGTCGTTACAGCAGCACTTTTGAAATGTCAGAAACTTTCCATATCAATTAGCATTATAAAAGAGAGCCACAAGCAGGCACAAAGAGATGATGTGGAAAAAAAAAAGAGATGATGTTGTATGTTTGCATATTTTCACTGCCTGGTGAGTTTAATCTCAAGGTCTAGTATTTCTCCAAAGGAATATTTCATGCAAAGATGAGCTCGATAAAGGACAGAAATGGTATGAACCTAACAGAAGCAGAAGATATTAAGAAGAGATGGCAAGAATACACAGAAGAACTGTACAAAAAAGAGGTTCACAACCCAGATAATCACGATGGTGTGATCACTGACCTAGAGCCAGACATCCTGGAATGGGAAGTCAAGTGGGCCTTAGAAAGCATCAGTACGAACAAAGCTAGTGGAGGTGATGGAATTCCAGTTGAACTATTCCAAATCCTGAAAGATGATGCTGTGAAAGTGCTGCACTCAATATGCCAGCAAATTTGGAAAACTCAGCAGTGGCCACAGGACTGGAAAAGGTCAGTTTTCATTCCAATCCCAAAGAAAGGCAATGCCAAAGAATGCTCAAACTACCGCACAGTTGCACTCATCTCACACGCTAGTGAAGTAATGCTCAAAATTCTCCAAGCCAGGCTTCAGCAGTATGTGAACCATGGACTTCCTGATGTTCAAGCTGGTTTTAGAAAAGGCAGAGGAACCAGAGATCAAATTGCCAACATCTGCTGGATCATAGAAAAAGCAAGAGAGTTCCAGAAAAACATCTAGTTCTGCTTTATTGACTATGCCAAAGCCTTGACTGTGTGGATCACAATAAACTGTGGAAAATTCTGAAAGAGAAGGGAATACCACACCACCTGATCTGCCTCTTGAGAAATTTGTATGCAGGTCAGGAAGCAACAGTTAGAACTGGACATGGAACAACAGACTGGTTCCAAATAGGAAAAGGAGTTCCTCAAGGCTGTGTACTGTCACCCTGTTTATTTAACTTATATGCAGAGTACATCATGAGAAACACTGGACTGGAAGAAACACAGGCTGGAATCAAGATTGCCAGGAGAAATATCAATAACCTCAGATATGCAGATGACACCACCCTTATGGCAGAAAGTGAAGAGGAACTCAAAAGCCTCTTGATGAAAGTGAAAGTGGAGAGTGAAAAAGTTGGCTTAAAGCTCAACATTCAGAAAACGAAGATCATGGCATCCGGTCCCATCACTTCATGGGAAATAGAAGGGGAAACAGTGGAAACAGTGTCAGACTTTATATTTCTGGGCTCCAAAATCACTGCAGATGGTGACTGCAGCCATGAAATTAAAAGACGCTTACTCCTTGGAAGGAAAGTTATGACCAACCTAGATAGCATATTCAAAAGCAGAGACATTACTTTGCCAACAAAGTTTCATCTAGTCAAGGCTATGGTTTTTCCTGTGGTCATGTATGGATGTGAGAGTTGGACTGTGAAAAAGGCTGAGTGCTGAAGAATTGACGCTTTTGAACTGTGGTGTTGGAGAAGACTCTTGAGACTCCCTTGGACTGCAAGAAGATCCAACCCGTCCATTCTGAAGGAGCTCAGCCCTGGGATTTCTTTGGAAGGAATGATTCTAAAGCTGAAACTCCAGTACTTTGGCCACCTCATGTGAAGAGTTGACTCATTGGAAAAGACTGTGATGCTGGGAGGGATTGGGGGCAGGAGGAGAAGGGAACGACAGAGGATGAGATGGCTGGATGGCATCACTGACTCGATGGATGTGAGTCTGAGTGAACTCCGGGAGTTGGTGGTGGACAGGGAGGCCTGGCGTGCTGCGATTCATGGGGTCGAAAAGAGTCGGACATGACTGAGTGACTGATCTGATCTGAGTATTTCTTCCATTGACTAAATAAATCCTCTTTGTTAACTGGATTCCAGTTCATACACCATGAGCTGTACCTATTTGGTGGTAAGAATTTACTCTTTTGCAATTATGTTATAGAAAGAAGTTGTAACAGTTAACTAGACACTGACCCTCATTTTTTAAAAAAAAGAGTCAACTTTACAACCCAGACAGTAACTGCAGTGATATAACCAAATCCCCAGGATGGTTGGTTATGATTTATTTATCTAATAATAATTTATTTTTAAAAAGCAAATTTAAGGTTTTTGGTATGACATGAGCCTATAATGAAATTGTGCCAAGAAGTGCCTTATAGATTGGCAGGTGTTCCATAAATGCCAGTTGTTGGCCTCTGTTGCTAAGGTTCTTTCCACATAACTTCCAGTAATATGTCTTTTTTTTTTTTTTTTTAGTGTTCTGCTAAAATGTGACTACTTATTATCATTCCATTAATTGTTTTTCAGCATGTCTCTCTCTTTATTTACATCTTACATTGAAGGTTGTCATTTTTGTTTCCTTTATGGAGTTTATATACATATGTAGTGCTTGATATATTGTATTATCCTATTGATGTTATTGCTATTAGTCAGATTTCAAAATTCTGCAGCCAGCATACTTATAACTGGTGATAGATAAAGCAACCCTAATTTTCTACTCTGAAAGACATTTAGGTCTCTGATGAAAAGTTACTAAAATGATACAGCAGCAATCCGTGGGCATCTCTGTCTCTCCACATTCTTTTGCATGACTTGGATTGAGGGCTTCCATACTTGGTGCCATCTTATTTGTGTGCAGGATAGTTTGTAAATGTTTGATTGTAACTTTACTCTGTTGATTTTAATCATTTAAAATTCCAAATATAAAAGATTTCATGATCCTGTAATGATTAGTTTTGGAAGCTAATCTCATGCAAAATAAACCCAGAAGCAGATAAAATAATACTTACAGGTATCCTCTTCTTCCATGAAAATACTGATCACATAACAGGCATACACAAAACCAACCAACTGCAAAGAAGAAAAAAAAGTCTTGAAAATCTAGGACAAATGTCCATAATTAAGGAGACTGTATAATCAGTAGATAAAGAATATACAGTAATATCATCTATGAATTTGTAACATTTAGAAAAAAAACTTAAATGCTATTTAAATATTTTAAAATAATAGCTATGATTTTTGAGAAGGAAATGGCACCCTACTCCAGTACTCTTGCCTGGAAAATCCCATGGACGGAGGAGCCTGGTAGGCTGCAGTCCATGGGGTCACTAAGGGTCAGACATGACTGAGCAACTTCACTTTCTTTCATGCATTGGAGAAGGAAATGGCAACCCACTCCAGTGTTCTTGCCTGGAGAATCCCAGGGACGGGGGAGCCTGGTGGGCTGCCATCTGTGGGATTGCACAGAGTCGGACATGACTGAAGTGACTTAGCAGCAGCAGCAGCTATGATTTTAAAGAAACTTTTTCATTTTTACTTAGGCTTAATGACTTTCTAAAGTAGTACACAGAAATGGGAAAAATTATAGATATATTTTACTTAGATTTTGATTTGGAACAAATTACAGATATTTCCCTTAGATTTTGATTTGGTATTTCCAGTTCTTATATTTTAAAATCACCACAGGTTATTCAGAACATACATATTTAAGTTTTTACTATTTGTAGAGCAATTTGTAGCACTTTTCATTATTACTACAACTATTTTAATGTTTAATCACCACAAGGGGAATCAAAATATGTTCATTGTAAATTAAATACCAATCATTTATTTAATTATGGAAAATGCTTTGAAAATGTAAATTCTAATTAAGTGTTAAATTGCTTTGTTAATTATAAATGGCCAGCTGCAAACACCAGGTATGCCGATGCTGCTTAGTCACTTCAGTCGTGTGCAACTCTTTCTATGGACTGTAGCCTGCCAGGCTCCTCTGTCCATGGGATACTTCAGGCAAGAATACTGGAGTGGGTTGCTATGCCCTCCAGGGGATCTTCCTGACCTAGGGATCAAACCTGGGTCTCCTGCATTGCAGGCAGATTCTTTACGGCTAAGCCACCTGGGAAAATGCAAACACCAGGTATATTGTTCTTCTTTCTTGACTGCTCCTACTTTGTTTCTGCATCTCCTCCTTTTCCTAATTAGTAACTATTTCAATCTGCTCTTTGGAACTCAGGGAATGTTTCAGAGGCTGAAGCCATTTTCTCACAAAGAAACAGGGACATGAAAAGGCTTTTGTACCCAAGGGGGCGCCACAGGATCCTGCTTGGTTTCAGGGGCTAGGATGTGTGTGTGTGCCCATAGTTGACGGGGTAAGGCCTTCTGAAGACAGCTGGACCCCACCCAAGAGAACAGTATACTTTGAGTTCTTCTGCAGCCAAGTCAGAGGGGGGCTCCTATTCCTTCACAGGCTACGGCTAGTACTTTAGAAATACATGTGACTTTCCGACATGCAGTCCAGGTGAGGCTGTGTGAGTGTGTGCTCAGTTGTTAAGGCATATCCGACTCATTGCAACCCCATGGACTGAAACCTACCAGGCCCCTCTGTCCATGGGATTTCCCAGGCGAGAATCCTGGAGTGGGTTGCCATTTCCTCCTCCAGGGGATCTTTCTGACCCAGGGATCGAACTTGCATCTCCTGTGTCTCCTGCATTGGCAGGCAGATCCTTTACCATTTAGTCACCTGGGAAGCCAGAGTCAAACCACGCATTATTTATTGTTAAAAGCTTGTTTTTCTTCAGTTTTTAGAAAATAAATAAATACATAAATAGAAACAGAAGTAATATTTTCTCCTTACGTTCCCAGGTGTTATCGTGTTCACTCTTTTCAATACACATGTTCTACTTTGGATTCCTTGATGTAGCTCTTTGGATGAATATGCCCTACTGTGGGGAACTGACTTTGACGATGGCCCACTAGCTTGAAGAGCAGTTCAGTGAGTTCAGGTGCCACGAGTCCTAGTGACATAAATAGGCAGCTCACATTTCCTTTGAACACTAAAGAGCTAGACAAAGTGACAGCCAAACAAATCAAGTCTCTTCGTGTGCAGTATGACCAGGATGACTGATACTCTGGGTCTCTTCTACTCACTTGGCAAGGAGAAGGTTAGTAGAAGACTGAATGAATCATGTTACAATAAGAACAATCCTGAACTGGTTTTGTTACTTTGCTTACAGACCAATGTTTAGATGCTACACCGTTTGCTTTATCTTGGCAGTTGCATATTGAATAGTTAGCCCATAGTTGCTTGATAGCTTAGGTAATCCAATAATTTTTCCCACACAGTGAACTCAGGTAAATTAAATCTCACAAATCATTATTTTTCCATTTACGTAGGTGCAAGATAAGCAAAATGTTTTGATTGAGTGTTGTAGGACTTTTCTAGTATAAAGTTAAGGCTTTCATGATAGCTCAGTTCTCCAATGAATAATACTTTTCTACTTTCCTAACAGACTATATATCTTTACAAAAAATCTAACACTTCTACTTACACATTTATGTTGATTTGAAGTAAGATAAATTATTGTTTTATCTTCATTGATATCTTTTGAGATGACAATGATGCTGATATTAGCCTATTATTAGCCTCTCTGACAGGGAACATATTTTTTTTTTTTTTTTTTTAGCATTGGCTCATTCCATTTGGCATGCTGGATCCATCTGCATTTACTAGTTGGTTCATTGGCATTTCCTGGAAGGAAGGCCAGAGTATTGACTAGAAGGGCCCATGAGAACACACTTGGTGAGTTCAGTGCTGAAACACTGTTTTCACATATCAATATGCAGAGCTAATCTGACAGGGTTGAAAAAAATCCCATCCTGATAGAGAAATTTTAACTTAAAATGAAGTCTATCCCACCTCCTCTGGTTTGCCCTTCCAGTTGTTACAAGAGACCTGGAAAATAGTAGCTGTTAAAATGCAAGTTAGAAAGTTCTGATTCCATCATTTGAGTAAGTTGAAATTTAGGGAGAGGTTTGGGGTTAGGATGAGACATTGAGCAGTTAGTAGGACTACATAAGAAGATGATCATAGATGTACTTTTAAAAAAAGTTATTTATTGATTGATTTTTGTCTCACTGGGTCTTCGTTGTTTGCACTGGGGCTTTCTCTAATTGTGGCGAGTGGGGATTACTCTTAGTTGTGGTGTGTGGGCTTCTCATTTTGGTGGCTTCTCTTGTTGCAGAGCAGAGGCTCTATGCTCACGGGCTTCAGTGGTTGTAGTATGTAGGCTCAGTAGTTACAGCGTGCGGGCTCTAGTGTGTGTGGGCTTCAGTTGCCATGGTATATTAGCCTACGTGAATCTTCCCAATCAGGGATCGAACTCATGTCCCTTGCATTGGCAGGAGGATTCTCAGCCACTGTACCACCAGAGAAGTCCATAGATGTACTTTTATAAAGGCAAAAGAAGCAAACTCAGTTGAATAATTTTTCAAATAAAATTTTCAAAAAGTATGTTTTTATTTAAGTCTTGTTTATCTTGTATTTCTTCCCTGCATTTTAGGACCATAGATTATTTTTAAATTATTGGGTTAACTGTGTTTCTGAAAAGATTGTCTATATACTTAAGATTATTGGTCAATATATTTATTACTCTTTTTCCAAATGAGCCTTTTAAGTAGCAGAAAATAAGATGAGGTTCTTAGTTATACTGGCATCACACTATTTTCCCCTAGTTGGTGAAAATTTTTTTGTTAATGAAATGTGAGAACACCCAGTTTTAAAGAAACAGAGCAACGCATAGCATAGCAACAGAAAATTTGCAGATCCAACTGTTTATTAATGGATCTTAATAATATCCTGACATATGAAACAAAAGGAATTTTGGGTAATTGAAATATGCAATACCATTAGCTGGAAACAGAAAGATAAAGACCTGCCATATTGGCAATATTAGATTACTGTCCAGGTCTTCAAACAGAATTTGCCAGTCATAATCTCAATATTATAACAAATGAATTAATTAAAACATATCCTTTTACTTTTGCTTCATTGATTGGCATACTAATAAATTATTTACTCCCTGAATTACTTTTGCTCTCATGATTAACCAAACTGCTATTTCATTAATAATGCTATTCTCATGAGAACATGTCTAGACACCATGTTAATCACTGATTTGTAGACGGCTGACTGTTGTGTAGTTCTTGGTTTCCCAGAATATGAGTTGAAATAGTCCCCATGGCTTTCTGCTTATCTCTAAGAAATGGAATAAAATACATTCTTGCCAATAGCAAAGACACAAAATAAACAACATCAGGATAATAATCCTGATTATTTCTGCTTCAAATAAAGTTTTGAAAGAGTCATTCATTTTAAAGACATCTTTTTTCTCTTCTGTTAAAGACATCCATCTCTATGGTTATAACATTCAAATGATTTTCTCCTTCTGACTGCATAAATTCCATCTTTTTCAATATATTAAATGGATGCAAATGGCCTAAGACTAGATTCCAGCACCTTTGTGTGTGTGTGAAGGGATTGATTAGTTTTTGCAAGTAGGATTTGTGTAGAAAATTGATTTGTTTGGGCTGCAAGCCTTTAGGGCTTCCCAGGTAGAGCTAGTGGTAAAGAATCCATCTGCCAGTGCAGGAGACACAAGAGATGTGGGTTTAACCACTGGGTCAAGAAGATCCCTTGGAGAAAGAAATGGCAACTCCCTCCAGTATTCTTGCTGGGAAATCCCATGGACAGAGGAGCCTGGCAGGCTTGTATAAGGATTGACAGGATTAGATTTCACTCATGCAGGACAGCTAACCATGGTCTGTGTGTCCTGCTAATTGTGAGTCTTGGTAAGAATAAGTCAAAGAATGAAAATTTCTACAAGCCTGAGTGTCTTGTGTATGTACTCAGTCTCTTCAGTCGTGTCTGACTCTTTGAAACCCCATGGACTGTAGCCTGCCAGACTCCTCTGTCCATGTGATTCTCCAGGCAAGAATATTGGAGTGGATTGTCATGCCCTCCTCCAGGGGATCTTCCCCACCCAGGGATGGAACCTGAGTCTCCTGAGTCTCCTGCATGACAGACTGATTCTTTACTGCTGAGCCACTGGGGAAACCCCTAAC
>NW_011489300.1:256425-278377 GCF_000754665.1 Bison bison bison | reverse complement strand
GGCAGGCAGATTCTTGACAACTGAGCCACTGGGGAAACCCCTGAGTGTCTTAAGGGATCACTTTTCATTGGAGTGGATGGTGAGAAAAACTCATTTAGGGAATGCAGAGAGGAAAACTTGTTCAGTACTTGCCTTAGGAGAGAATTGGGAGATTTGAGGGAAGCCAGAAGGATTCATGAGCAAAAATAAGTCCCCGATACTGTCCCAAATTTCCCACCACTCACGCCAACATTTAAGCCCTAAAGCTTAAGAGAATCTGTAAGGAAGGAGGGAAGTTTTTCTATTTAACAAACAGATTCTAAATGGCTCTTTGTTAGTCCAAATTTTTCCTCAAGTCCAAAAGGACTTTATAAAAGTTTTGGCCCAAGTCCCTCCCACGGGATGCAGGCAGAGGCTGGCATGCTTAGCTCTTAGCTTCTGTGTCCCTACAGACGTCATTAAGTTGAACATTTGTGAGTAGAAAGCATCTGCATGTAATTTATTTGGGTTAAGGTGTTAAGTTACTTATAAAAGAAACCATAGCTACCTAATGTCAGAATGTGCAGGATTTGGGATTTTACTCTATGTATAATCTAACAAGTTAGCCCATTACTTTTTCGTGGATGCTGGGCCAGAGATGAAGGACTTGACTACTCAGGGTACAGAAGCCAGAATGAACTTCACATTTCTTTGCTGTACTCCCCACATGGGCCATGATGGCCCCCTGCATACATAGAAGCTCATATTGCAGGAGAGGAATCCTGAGTTCCTTTTAAAAAAATATTTTTATTTTTTAATTTGGCTGCATCAGATCTTAGTTGGGGCATGTAAGCTCTAATTCCCTGACCAGGGATCAAAACCAGGCCCCTTGCACTGACAGCACTGAGTCCTAGCCACTGGACCACCAGGGAAGTCTCTTAAGTTGCTTTTTAAAAGTAAATCATTCCTCTAAGTTTAAAAAGGGCAAACAATAGAAAAATTTGCAAAAAACATAGATATCTAAGCCATATAGAAGGAAATAAAACTAATAAACTGTGGAATGATATCATACATCAGACATAAAGGAAATCACATGAAGACTACAAGGAAGCTATGTTGTCACCATATTTTACAACACTTCTTAAAATTTTTGTGGGTGTGTGTTAACAAAGATGATCAGATTGACATTCTCACATACTACATTTGGAAGAAGTTGGCAAACACTATATAAACTCTTTCACCCAGTAATTTTACCTCCAAAAACCGATCATACTGAAATATTTAAAAAGTTTCTATAGTGATTTTTTGAGTTACTTTTCTAGTAAGAGGAAGCAAGCCTACTCTTTGTCAAAGGTGGGATGGAGGAGAAGTTACGTCATCTGTAAAGACTGTTAGCTTGAAAACACAGCCCTGAGTAAGGCTCAGGCAAAGAGCAGTAATAAATCTGGAGGTCATCAGTGTGTCTACGGATGGTGTTTAAAGCCACATGACTTGATTAGATCACTAAGGAAGTGAGTGAAGGCAGAGAAGAGGTTCAGGGATGAAGACCTGCAACATTATTACATTTACGGGTTGGCAAGATGCCAAAGAGGCAGCAAAAGGGACTGAAAAGGACTGGCCCAAGGGATGGGGGGATACATGAAAGCCAGGGCAGTTGGCCGTGGCCAAGGCCTCTGACAGGTCAAGGACAAGGAGCACTGTGTTACTGACCAGTGGGTTGGGTAAGGGCCTCACACATGGCTCCGTGGCAAAGACTCCACCTGCCAATGCAGGAGACATGGGAGACACAGGTTTGATCTCTGGGTTGGGAAGATCCTCTGGAGCAGGGCATGGCTACCCATTCCCGTATTCTTGCCTGGAGAATCCCATGGACAGAGGAACCTGGTGGACTACAGTCCATGGGGTTGCAAAGAGTCAGACACAACTGAAGTGACTTAGCACTCATACAAACATTTGAAGTACATGAAAAATAGCTACAGGTGTTCCTGAATACATGCCACTTCCTTCACTGGGGAGAGGAGAAATACGAATAACATGATGGAATATGAATTTTCCAGTCACTTTATCAAAGTGATCAGTGGTTTTCATAACTCCAAACCTCGCTGCAGTCTGAATGCAGCTTGCCCTCTCGTTGATAGATGACAGAAGGTCCAGAAACGTGACAGGTGGTTAATCACTTGGAAACCTTCTGACTCTCTCCTTTAGGAGGGGTGAAGGCTCACCTTTGCGCAGTGGCTCACCCTCTGCATTGGGCTGGACACGGACATTTCCCTCCCTCCTAAGGAGTTATTAAAAGACTCTGAGGCTGAAGAACAGGCTGCAGGTGGACAGTCTCACCACAGAGTTGTGTAGACACATTTCTTTCTCCAGGGCTCCCAGCAGGGTGTTTTTGTGCACACCCATGTCTATCTGTTTTCTTCTGTGTACCCAGCAGCACAGAAGTCTAGGAACTTAGGTTCCTCAGGGGACGAGGGCCTGGGTTCTCATTTATTTAGATAACTATGGGGAGAATTTCCTTGTAATCCCAGTAACTCCTAACCTATTTGTTTTTTAATCAAGCTGCTCACACTTATCCTTCAGGAATCCAGAATTTGTGATGCCTGTTTATGGAAGTGTCCTATGCCAAATGAAGCCTGAAATTATTTGAAGACATTTGGTTCACTCTCCTAAGAGTCCCACTGGCACCCTGGGCTTCAAATGAATCAATGAATATGGAAATAAGTTGTTTCCTCTACAATGACCATAAAAATGCACAACGGCAACAGCATCGCATTACTCTGGGCTTTGGGGATTTATTGCCCTTATGTATAGGAGAAGCACTCGTGTAGACAGTCAAAATGGAAAACAAATGGTTTGCTGGCTTCTACCAAGGAAGATAAGCTTTTTAATGACATGCTTTTGTGATGCAGATGCTCTGTACAAGCCAGCTCAGCAATATATGGAGGACACACAAGTTACTCTGACTTGCAAAGAGCATTGTTCTCAGTGCATTTCTGGTGTCAAGTCATAGAGGAACAACAGCGTTGTTCAAACACGGCAAACAAATAGACTTATTTAAGTAGCTCATATCTGGGACTTTTCTAAGTGTCGCCTGCCAAGCTTAATAATTCTTCACTGTGTGTGCTCTGTGCTCAGTCACTTCAGTTGTGTCCGGCTCTTGGCAACCCCATAGACAGTAGCTCTCCAGGTTCCTCTATCCATGAGATTCTCCAAGCAAGGATACTGGAGTGGGTTGCCACGCCCTCCTTCAGGGGATCTTCCTGACCCAGGGATTGAACCTGCGTCTCTTACGTCTCCAGCATTGGCAGGCAGATTCTTTACTAGTGCCACCTGGGAAGCAATTCTTCAGTGGTATCATGTAAATAGTTTACTAGGGTCATAGTACCTGAGTGTTATGAAGTAAGCTGAAGAAAAATGTTTCTATTAAAAATATGTCTTCTAATATTTACACACTTTACAATCCTAAACATAGAGCTAAAAGTCAGTTTGTAAAGGTATGAGATGAACCTATAAATGTAGTTTGGATCCAAACAGTTGTTTTGTGACAGTGTCAGAATGTGAGGGGTAGGGTCTTGGGTGAGCCTAAAAGGGGACTATTAGCCGCTGCCTCTTCCATACCTGACTCTCTACATGGAGTCAGGCCCAGGGAACTGGAGTGAAAACTGCAGTTGGGCAGGAGCCCTCTGTCCACGTCCACTCAGACTGGCCTCAGGCTTGCCTGTTCCATCTTCTGTCCCTGTTCTTGAGCTGTTGACTTCACTCTCTAACAACTCAGACCTCTAGTTCTCAGGACACGTTTTTGAACCTGCCCTCTAGCTTACCAGAGCATTATGACTTTTTGTGCTTCTCAGGGTCAAGGGTGGGTACCCTCAATATCTCAGGAGAGACATGCCTGCCAATACACCCTCAAATCCAGCTTGCTGGTAGACCACACAACCCGATAGTTGGGATGTCCACCTCCAGGTCTCATGTATTGAGAACAGAGATCCCAAGAACACCCACTGAAAGGCAGCAGATGGCAGAGCAGCCGTGCTCCAAGCCCCATCTTAGGCAGCCAGGCGTCACCCCAGGGGCATGCAGATCTGCATGTCTGTCCACTGCCAGCCACTTCCCACCAAGGAGCTGGCTCATCAGCAGTGGAATCAAATGACAATGTCTGGAGCCCTGTCTATTGTGGACACTGCTCCCACCATCTGGGGACAGTCATGCAACCTCAGTAAACTTCTCAGCCCCTTATTATAGATGGAGTTGTATGTGGATATATAGATTTTATAGAGCTCAGGAGAACCCAAGAGAAAGACAGACATTTCTCTGCCTGGATGTATTTGTGGAATTTGAGGGGAAGGATTTTGCAATATGAAAGTCTGCTTGTCTGTAACAGAAATGGGGTTTTCACAGGCTTCTTGATTTGTCTGAGGGATGTATTGGAAAGTTCTGCCTAGTGAAATGTGGCAGATGCTGTGATCCACTCGACTGAATTAGTACACAGAATCAATTCCACCTAAATTCCACCTTCTTGAACAGAAGACCAAATGAGACTGATGATGCTGTTGCCCAGCTCTGAGAAGGTCCCAGAGTGTTCTGTGTGAGGTACTAAGTGTACCAGCCTTTGTAACTAATGAACCTTTGAGTGAAGCAGATGCGGAGCCTGGGACCTGCCTAGACTTCAGTGTTGTGCAGCAGATCCCCTCTGTTCCACTCAGGGCCAGGGGGTGGGGAGGATCCCATGTCATGGACCACCTGACCTCCTTTGATGGTCTCAGTGAAATGGTAAAGAACCTGAATGCCAATGCAGGAGACATAAGAGATGTGTATTTGATCCCTGGGTCAGGAAGATCTCCTGGAGGAGGGTGTGGCAACCCACTCCAGTGTTCTTGCCTGGGAAATTCCATGGACACAGGAGCCTGGTGTGTCCATAGGTCAAAGAGTCAGACACAACTGAAGCCACTTAGCACACACAGCACGCACACCATCACTTTCCTTGTCTTCCTGCACCCTCCTTGGTTCTGAGCCTCTATATCTCTTCTCTTTTGACTGCGAGAACAACTTCAAAGTCCTCAGGGCCAATGATGCTCTTCAGAGGGATTCCAAGGAGCTCCATCTAATGCTTGGGGAATCCACAAGAGGCCACACTCGCTGCTGGGGTTGCTCCAATTATCCAGTTCTCAGGATGAATTTCAGCCTTGTTACTGGAATCCAGTGCTTTCCTTACAGTTAATGGTTTTGCTGGTCAAGAGTTCAGCTTTGTGGTTGGAGAGATCTCAGTTCAAATATTGACTTTTCCAATACCATCTGAACAAACTTTGGCAAGATATTTGACCTCTCTGAGCCTCAGTTTCCTCCTCTGTAAAATGGGGATAATGATCATTTTACTTCACTTATTATTATGAGGATTACTGAATAATGGATGCCTAGTGCTTAGCCCAGGGCTTAGCTGAACACCATATTTCCACTAATTCATTAAGCCCTTATATCTTTAAGAGCTAAGTTCTATCATTATCTTAATTCTATGGAAGAGAAAACTGAAGCACAGAGGTTAATCAATTTGTTTCCAAACCATTTAGGTAGGAAGTTATATTCTGACTCTGTAGTTCATGATGTTGATCCCTTTCCTTACTACTACTGTATACACAATTCTTCTAAAATCCAAAGCAGGCACAAACTCCTTTATGGTACAATCCCAGGAAGATGGTATAATTTTTTATAATAATCTTACATGGGATTAAGTGTGATCCAACTATTCACTCACCACATTGCGCACCATATAGTCTATTCTTTTAAAATGATGATCTAAACTTTCCATAGCATTTTTAAAGCCTGAAAAGTGTAAGAGTTGAGTCAAAAGCATAAAATAGTTCCAACATAATTGTGTCTATAATCTAGAGTTTTCAGACTTTATTTTTAGTTTTATAAAACTAGTGGTAAAGAACCTGCCTGCCAATGCAGGAGACATAAGAGACATGGGTTTGATCCCTGGGTCAGGAAGAGCCCCTGGAGGAAGAAATGGCAACCCACTTCAGTATTCTTGTCTGGAGAATCCCATGGACAGAGGAGCCTATAGAGCTATAGTCCATGGGGTCACAGAGTTGGACATGACTGAAGTGACTTAGCATGCATGCATTTCCAATTCAATGGGAAAGAGTCATCATTATTCTTTATAATATGTTGAAATGATTAGAAGTGAAGAGGTTTTCACTAATACCCATTTTCTAATTGCCCAAACTAAGAGTTTTTTTTTTTTTCTAAGATGATTTTGGATTATAGTATTTTACTTCAGAAACCAGTAAAATTTCTAGATGCTTTGCAGATCTAAGATATACTTTTTTTTAAATTATTTTTTTATTTATTTTTGGCTATGCTGGTCTTCACCGCTGCTGCACGCACAGACTCTTCTCTAGTTGCACTGAGTGGGGGCTACTTGCTAGTTTCGGAGCATGAGCTTCTTGTTGCAGCGGCTTCTCTTGTTGTGGAGCACAGGCTCTTGGGCACGTTGGCTTCAGTAGTTGTGGCACATGGGCTCAGCGGTTGCAATTCCTGGGCTCTAGAACACAGGCTCAAAAGTTGGGCTTAGTTGCTCTGCGGCATGCAGAATCTTCCTGGACCAGAGATGGAGCCCATGTCTCCTGCATTGGCAGGCAGATTCTTTACCACTGAGCCACTAGGGAAGCCCTAAGTTATGCTTTAAAAGAATCTTTGTAGAAATACTGTGCCCACAAAAATCCTAAGTAAAAAAAAAAAAAACAGGTAATACTTTTTGTAATTTTGAGTGAAAATAAATGGCACCTCTGCTTCTATTTCAGGTGTTTAAAAATGAGAATAGTTGACAATAGCTGACTATTGGTTTCCTCTTCCAGTTCTCAGACTAAAATTGTTACACTGTATGGACATCCCAGGAGGAAGGCATTAAGGGTTGGTTCAGTGGTAATTAAAGGTGGTCTCCCTACTATGCCTTGAGAGGTAGAAATTGTATGAGAAGAGGCTTCGGTGCTACATAAACTCAGTGGGAGAGAATGGAGTTCAATGAGCCTTAAAAATACGGTTAAGGTTCCTCGAGGTCCCTCCAGGCATTGCCCTCAGAATCACTAACAGAAAGTATCTCTCCCCTACCACGTTTGGTAGTTTTCTTATTTTCTATATGATGGAAACTGAGCTGAGAGGATGATCTCATTTATTGTAGAGAATCCTAGAGAATATTGGAATGGTTGTATATTATATAGCTCTTTCTATGTAATAATCAGATACTTCAAGAGAGATTCTATCTTCTTATATTGTATGCTGCATTGGATATTTCATTAAAAGAGACCTATGTAACCATTTGTAGCAACATCTGAGTATTTACTAGGTACTTAGTGCTAAGTTCTCAAGAATTTAACTTTCACAACATATTTGCAAAGTGAGTAGTAGTTTCTCTCCTTTGTGGATGAGGAAATGAAGGATCAGAATAACTAGCTCCAGGTTACATAGCTAGTTAGTAGTAGAATCAGGAATCAAGCACATGTCATTAGTCTACAAAGGTCGATGGCATAGTTCAGGCTGTCTCCACATTCACTGGGTGAGACCTGAGACGATGAAGATGTTGGTTTCATCAGAGCGTCTCTTTTACTGATGGAAGCAGCATGCCTGGCCAGTGGCTTTATGTTGCCCTCCCTACAGGCTTAGCATCCCAACCATTCTTGCTCTTTGATGGACGGAACCAAGCCTGAACCTGTATCACTTCTCCTTCTCCTTTCTTTGCCCCCTTCTTAGGTCACAAGGTAGAGCAGGACCTTAGTGCTCACGCCTTATCAATAAGAACAAATGAATTTGAACTTCCTCAGCTTCAACCGTGGCTTCATCTCCCCCTTTCAAGCTTACCCCCAGCCTCACCCAGACCTCAGCTTTCTTTCCAGAACTGGGCCCATTCTGGTTTCACATCTCACTCGTAGTCTTCAGGGATTCTTCTCACATAGTAACAAGTCCTGACAGATTCCTTTCAACCCATCTCAGTAAATCAGTTTATTTTCTCATACACAGTTTCCTGTCTCTTCAAATGAGGAGGATACATTAATAGATTGTTTCCATAGGTTTTTCCTACAATAAACATTTTTGATCCCATGGAAGTCCCCAGTCTAACTCAACACAATTCTTATTCTTTTCTAGCACTTTGTTGAACGTAAGACAACGTGAACCAATTAACATATACACAGACACACCCAATTGTATTTTTTTTCTTCACATATTCCTTCATTCTTTTTTAATGAATCTGAGGATAAGGAATCTTTCCTTTTTAAAGGATCACTCCCGTCCCCTGATGTTTTTTCTTATCTTGATTTCCAAAGATCTTTCTTTTGCTCTTTTGGGCTTGTCTCCAATATCTCCTTTTCACAGACTCTTTTCCTTCTGCCTTCAAAAATGTTTAGTTCTCCCTTATCTTACAAAAATGTCACTTGATTCTGTTATGTCTTACAGCTTCCTCCTTCCACCCACAAACGTCTGAAATGAATGTTGTTATCAGCTGCCTGCTTTCCTCTGCTTTTCATTCCTTCCTTAATTCACTGCGATTTGGCTTCTGGCCCTACTTTTCTGCTGAGATTGCTCTTTTAAAGGTTAGCAGTCTACATTTTGTCAAATTTAATGGTCTTTTTATCCATCCAAATTCACAGAGAATTGACATGAAACTCCAAGTAGACTGTGGGTGTTCAGTTCTGCCGGGCACCCCAGCATCTGTATCCCACCTGCCTCTGGACTTCAGTGGCCCCAGTGCCCAGAAGCGACACTTGGCTGGGTGACAGTGGACCAAAGGGTTGGGTTCATGGTGGGGCTCAACACCGAATTCCTTTCTGATGACAGCAACAGGGTCCTGTGTGGGTGTGATGTTGATCTTCCCTTGTGTAAAAGGGCAGAAGCTGAGACAACCCCAGCCTTACACAAAGTCAGAGTGGGAAAAATCTGCCTGGAATCTGGGGAGGAAAGGCCGACTCCAAAGCAAACTTTCATTTCATCCCACCCCGCCCCCTTCCCTCCCGTATCCACCTGTCTGTTCTCTCCAACTTAAAATCTGCCTCTTCTGGTCAACTAAATGCTGTAAGTAACTTTCCAGAAAAAACCTCTTTAAAGGGAGCTGACAGCTGGGAGGCATGCCCTTTTGTTCTTCCTTCTTCTTGGCGAGGATGTTGATGTGATAGACTTCACTCTGGCTGCCCTGTTGTGATCATGAGGTGCTTTCAGGATGAAAATGGAATGATCTGAGATCAGATGAGGAAGGAAATATTAAAAAAGACTGATTCTCAGATGACCATGGAGGCACCATTATAGGCCTGCTGTGCCTGCTGCCAGATCCCTCTCAGATGAGAGTAAAACAAATCTCTACCTCCTAAATGGACTTCCCTGTGGCTCAGATGGTAAAGAATCTGCCCACAATCCCAGAGACCTGGGTTTGATCCCTGTATGGGGAAGATCCCCTGGAGAAGGGAATGGCTACCTACTCCAGTATTCCTGCCTGGAGAATTCCATGGACAGAGGACCCTGGTGGACTATAGTCCATGGGATTGCAGAGAGTTGGGCATGACTGAGTGACTTACACTTACCTTCTAAACAGCTATTATTTGTGCTTAAAAAAAAATATAGCTAAATTCAATTATGAGCTGGTATTATAATGCACATACTATTTCTGGAACTGATATCAGCTATTGCCACCAGAGTGGGGAAGTGATATACCCTTGTTTTGGGGCTGGGAGGAAAATTTAAATTTTACAATATTCCCTTGGGCTCTTTTTAGAGTTTTCATTCTAAGAAAATGACAACTGCAAAAAACAAATAAACAATAACAACAAAACACAACACAAAAAGCAAACAACTGAAACAGAAATAATAGTACTATGAGAAATGACTTCCTGTGAGTGTTCAAGAAAAACACCCTTCGAATTTTCAATCCCTGCTTTCACACCCTTTGAGTGATATTTTCTTTTCATTAAAGATGAAAGTGGACCCAGCTGCATTCTATGAATTTAATCAGATATTTGTATATGAATGGAAATTAGCATGCATAATTGACATTCAACCCAACTCTGATTTCCTGTCTTGCCTTCTGCAGGATTTTACATCAGGATCACTACGCAAATAATTAAAGTTGCAGCATTTTTGCCACTGAAATCAGATCTTCAAGATTTTGAATTCATATCTGTGATTGATAACAAGTGAACAAATGGCTAAGGAAGAAATGTATTTTATACTATGTATCTTTGTATATGTGGAATCTAAAAAAGAAATGATACAAATGAACTTATTTACAGAACAGAAACAGAGAATGAATTTATGGTTGCCAGAGGGGAAGGAGGGATATTCATAGAGTTTGGGATCGGCATGTATACACTACTCTATCTAAAATGGATAACAACCACAACATTGTTAATTGGCTATACTCAAATATAAAATAAAACTTTTAAAAAATAAAATAACTTTTGGGAAAAAACCACGTGTCTTTGTTGGATATTGACAGAAATTAATCTACCTAATTGCAATGTTGGATTTTCACTGGGCATGCCATTTTACAGCAAACATACGAGAAGGCACAAATCTTTACATGTGATCAAAATGCAATGAATCAATGTCATTCAAGAATCTTCTCCTTACACAAACATCTCCACTTGTCTTTCAAGGCTATGTTCTACTATAAAGTTGATCTTTTTTCTGGTTGGGGAAAATTTTTCCTCTTTTACCCAAATGTTCCATACTTTCTCATCATTCCAACCTGTTGATTGTGGATCCTTCCAGAGTCAGAAGGGTGCTTCCTCTTTTACCTTTCCCAGTTGCATATGTCTTTATGCACACACACGTGTGCACACACACTATACATTTTAAAAGTGGAATGGAATCTACTGAGTATTAGAAGCCCTCCCTTTATTTTGTATGGCAGGTAACTGACCTGCAAAACTAGTTATCACTGCCTAACACATCTTATTACCGTTTCTTTACCATTTTATGCTTGTATGTCT
Organism: Bison bison bison; assembly: GCF_000754665.1. Lineage (NCBI taxonomy): Eukaryota > Metazoa > Chordata > Mammalia > Artiodactyla > Bovidae > Bison > Bison bison. Next base: position 267,446 of record NW_011489300.1, on the reverse strand, counting down.
CAACTTTTCAAATTAATGACAGACTCCTGGAGGGAGGGGTATCATCTTTTTATTTATTTCAGGAAGTTAATAGAAGACCATACACACACACACACACACACACACATATGATATACTATATAATGTATATATATGATATTATACTATATATATATATGTATAAGTAGGGATAGGATGAGATGGTTAGATAGCATCATCAGCTCAATGGAGATGAACTTGAGCAAACTCCAGGAGATAGTGGAGGACAGGGAAGTGTGGCATGCTGCAGTCTATGGGGTCACAAAGAGCCAGACACAACTTAGCTACCAAACAATAACAACATATATTATATGTATATATATGAACAAATAACTACATAATTTTACATTTTACCATATGAAACAACTGGGGTTTTGACATGAGAGAATTGTTTCTTCCTAATCTTTACCATTTCTTTCCTTTACACTTGAATTTACTTTCACTTGAGTTAGAGTGACACACCTGGCTTTGTTTATTTATTTTCTTTTGGAGTATATTTGTATCTATATTTTCAAGCATATAATTTGAGCATTTTACCAGGAGGCTAATAACCACAGCCAGAAAAATATAAAGATACATCTTATTTACACGTCATTAAATCAAGAAACGTTTTCTCACATCAGTTAATATGACAATAGTTTTTAAAACATCTGCCTTTTTCCCCCCATGGTGCTAATGTGAATTTAATCAAAGTCTAGAAAGGAAGCAGATTTGGAAAGGGATTTTTGTAGAAGTCATTTGAAATGTTAACTTTTCTATGTAAGGCTCTGACTATAATCTTATCTTGATTACCTAGCTGCTTCCTTTCCCCCTCACTTCTTATTTTTTTAATTCTGAAAGGTTTTACCTTACATGATACCTAGAGCTGTCTCTTCTCAGAAAAGTAATTAAATGATTTAACAAAGAACTATTAAAATAGATTTAATCCTTGTTAAAATGGATAGAAGCCACCTATGGAATCTGTTGTAACCTTTACCTCCTACGTGTTAATCAGCTCTAGTTTTGTTATTTTTGCTTTTGCTGCAGCTTTAATCCTGTGAATAGAAGGATTTTAAACCTGCTTTCACTTACTGATGGATTCTCAAATAATTTTCAGCCTGGACCTTCCTGACACCCTTTCTCTTCTATTTCATTCAATGAATACTATCTATGTGTGTGAAGATGGAAGGAGGAAGGGAGAGTGGAGGAAGAAGAAGAGGAAGTGGGAAAGAGTGGGCTCTAGAGAAAGAGAGGGAGGGAGTGATGTACTTAAAATAGAAACCATGTCAGAGGGCGTTGGTAGGAATTTTACTTGCATTTTAGAAAAAGCAAAATCCTCATGCAAACTGGCCAAATAAGGATGAAATTTTGTCTCTGCTTAAAAGACTAAATAGCAATAGTATTTCAGTAGTTAACAGTGACATCAAACTGGCTCTCTTTGTCCCCCATCTCCCCTCTCTCCTCTGCTTTTGGCTTCCAGAAGGCTCCAGTGTCTGTTTTCTCCCACATAGCTCCCTCTCAGATAGTCTCCTATGCCTCATTGGCATTAAAGAGTGAAAAATCAAAGCCCTATGGTGGTCTTCAAAGGATAAAACAATAAAGGGATCAAGCCACTTAATGATCTTAAAGGGATCAAGATTGCTAAATGTCACATTAACTAGCCGGGGAAGAGCTGGATCTAGTGATGACAGAGGTGATATGATGACAGACTGCATACCCCAAAACGGTAGCACACACTTTCCTTCTGGGTGAGAAGGCCAGCCCTGTTGGGAGGGGAACCTCAAATCCTGTGTCCCTAGTTGGTGAGCATATAAGCTCACATGGCAAGAACATGGACACCCGAAGGGCACTCCAATTAGAAGAGAGGAAAACTCAGCTGATGAGTTGAAATGATAATTGTCTGTGCTTGAATACATTTCCAACCTGGAGGGTTCTTCTCCACAGGGAGAAATTAAACACTTTACTTGTGGGCAGAGAAATGACCTTCCAATAAACTGGACAATAACTCATGGAATGTATATCAGTTGAAAGGAAGAACTGGTCTGAGTAGTAAGTTTTCATCTGCATCTTGTGCGTAGGCTGTAGGCTTGAGTGAGTCAACTATCTACATCTACAACTATATATCATCATTGTGCAAGTTAACTAAGAGGAGGGAAATTAGAAACAGAACTATCAGTGCTCATTTGCTAAAGATCACTTTGGTGGCCAGTATACTGGTGGTGCTAGCAGTAAAGAACCTGCCTGCCAATGCAGGAGAAACGTAAGAGACGTGAGTATGATCCCTGGGTTGGAAAGATCCCTTGGAGGACGGCATGGAAACCCACTCCAGTATTCCTGCCTGGAGAATCCCATGTTCAGAGAAGCCTGGTGGGCTACAGTCCACAGAAGTCACAAAGAGTCGGACACAACTGAAGCGGTTTAGTACACACGCACGCATACTTATTTACTATCAGAGCTTCAACATGTTTCCATAATCCCCTTTGAAGTGTTTTAAAAAGTTTAGTAATGTTGGCCTGCTGTCTTTATAAGGGCACTTATTGAAACATTTTAATGCTGCTTCAGATCAATGGATTCAAGAAGGATAATGTGAATCCAACCGCTAGAACTGTCAGCTAAGCTGATGTTCTATTCAGCTGAAAACCATGCTTAAGTTATTCTTACAGCCACTGAAACACACCACACTTTAATTGGGAAGGTGACTATATAATGCTTATTAATACATATTTTCAACCAAAATCTTATTAAAGGAAACAAAGTTAGTTTTCAGTATGCCATGCCATGTGGTTTCTCAAGATGAAATTAGAAATATTAATGATGAATTTTTTCTGTTTTCAAACTCAAAAAACAAAAACAAAAAGTGAAAAGAATATACTCTTCATAAAAATTAACTCAAAAATTAGTTCACATATCTAAGTGTAAAACACAAAATTATAAAACTCCTAGAAGATAACATAGGAGAAAATCTAGGTGACCTTGGATATCGTAATATCTTGGTAGATCCAACATTGAAGGCACAGTCCATTATAAAAATAATTGATAAAATGAATTTCATGAAAGTTAAAATTTTCTGTTATGTAAAATACACTGTCAAGAGAATAAGTATACACACTATAGCCTTGCAAAGAAAATATTTCTTCAGACTTTTTCAGACATGTGGAGAAAATATTTGCAAAAGACACATCTGACATAGATAGGACTGTTAGTCAAAGTGTACAAAGAACTTTTGAAACTCAGTATTATGAAAATGAACAATCCCATTGAAAAATGGGCCAAAAACCTGAACAGATGTCTCAGCAAAGAAGATTCATGGTTGGCAATATGCATAAAGAAAGATGGTCAACAGCATACGTCATTTAGTTCAGTTCAGTCGCTCAGTCGTGTCTGACTCTTTGCGACCCCATGAATCTCAGCACGCCAGGCCTCCCTGTTCATCACCAACTCCCGGACTTCACTCAAACTCATGTCCATTGAGTCAGTGATGCCATCCAGCCATCTCATCCTCTGTCATCCCCTTCTCCTCCTGCCCCCAATCCCTCCCAGCATCAGAGTCTTTTCCAATGAGTCAACTCTTCGCATGAGGTGGTCAAAGTACTGGAGTTTCAGGTTTAGCATCAAATTAAAACAGTGAGATGCCATGACACATCTATTAGAATGGCCAAAATCCAGAATTCTGACAACCCCAAATAGCAACAAGGATGTGAATTCCTACAGCAATTCTCATTCATTGCTGGGGAGTGTGAAACAGTGCACTTGGAAACAGTTTGGTAATTTCTTGCAAAACCTAACTTGCATTTGACCCAGAACCATATTCCTACTTTGGGTATGTACCAAAAGGAGCTGAAAGCAGGTCCACACAAAATCCTGCACATGGATATTTATATCAGTTTTATTTATAATTGCCAAAACTTGAAAGCAACCAAGATGTCCTTTAGTAGGTGAATGTGGTACATTCAGATAATAGGATACTATTCAGCACTAAAATGAAATGAGTTGTGAAGACATGAAAAGACGTGAAAGAATCTTAAACACATATTCCTAAGAGGAAGAAATCAATCTGAAAAAATGACATACTATATAATTCCTATCATGTGAAGTTCTAGAAAATGAAAAATTATGGAGACAATAGGGCTTGTCAGGTGACTCTGTGGTAAAGAATCTTCTTGCCAATGCAGGAACATGTGTTTGACCCCTGGGTTGGAAAGATCTCCTGGAGGAGGAAATGGCAACCAACTCCAGCATTCTTGCCTGGAGAATTCCATGGACAGAGGAGCCTGGTGGGCTACAGCCCATGGGACTATAGTCGAAATGATTGAGTGACTGAGTACATGCTCATACATGGAGGCAAGAAAAGGGTCGGTGCCTGGGAGGCAGGGGTGAATAGATAGAGCAAAGAGGATTTTTAGGGCAATGAAATTACTTCGTATGACACTTCAATGATCAATACATGTTAAACATTTGTTAAAACTCACAGAATGTATGGGCTTCCCTGGTGGCTCAGACAGTAAAGCGTCTGCCTGCAATGTGGGAGACCCGGCTTCGATTCCTGGATCAGGAAGATCCCCTGGAGAAGGAAATGGCAATCCACTCCAGCACTCTTGCCTGGAAAATCCAATGGATGGAGGAGCCTGATAGGCTACAGTCTATGGGGTCGCAAAGAGTCGGACACAACTGAGTGACTTCACTTTCGACAGAATGTACAACATTAAGAGTGAACTCTACTGTACACTCTGGACTTTGTATGATCATGACATGTCAATGTAGCTTCATCAATTGTAACAAATGGACCAATCTGATGTGAGGGTGTTTTTTTTTTCCAAATTAATAAACTATTTTTTTAGAACATTTTTAGGTTCACAGTAACAATGAGCAGAAAGGTCAGAGATTCCCATATACCACTAGTGTGGGATTTTGGTAGTGGGGAGGTCATGCATATAGAGAAGTAAGGGGTATATGGGAAAGTTTTGTAGCTTCTGCTCAGTTTTGTTGTGAACCTAAAACTTTCCTGAAAAATAAGGTCTATAAAAAAACTTCAGTAAAACAGTCAGATTTTTAGTTACCAGAAAGGGAGAGTAGGAGAGTGGATTAAATGAAGGTGGTCAAAAGGTGCAAATTGCCAGTTAAAAGATAAATAAGTATTGATAATATAATGCATGTGCATTATGATGACTATAGTTAACACTGCTGTATGGTATACTTGAAAGTTGCTAAGAGAGTAGATCTTAAAAGTTCTCATAATAAAAAATAAACCTTTCTGTGTGTCTATATGAGATGATGGATGTTAACTATTATTATTGTGCTAATCACTTCATAATATACATAAGTCAAGTTATTATGTTGTAGGTCAAGTTATTATTATACCTTAAACAATGCTGTATGTCAATAATATCTCGATAAAACTGAATGAATAAATAAAGTCTATTAAAAAAAGTCAATATGATGCATAAATTAAATATATACAGATTAAGCCACAGAAAGGAATGATTTTCAATGTGACACTTCAGTTGAATTTGAATAGTCTAGCCCCGGTACTTGGACCTTTAGCCACACTCCCACTTCTGGTATTTAGTAGATGTTGTATTCTGTCCGTTGACTTGTAGGATGGAGTGACCGGGAACAGGAGTCTCTAAGCTGACAGTCCCATGGGGAAAATGCCTGAGCCACCTACATCCCGGGTTTCCTGCACTGCAGACAGATTCGTTACCATCTGAGCCACCAGGTAAATTATAAAAAAATAAGGGTGATAATACTAATATCTAGCCCATGAATGGAATTTCCCTTTGGATTAACCGGGTTATTATAAGTGAAGGGATTGGTAGCGTCTGGCATGGGGTAAAGCATTACACATGCATCTTAGAAAGGGCCTGGAGATCCAGGGCTCTAAGAAGCCTCCAGAGTTCAAGGAGTTTTTGTGACATCTGCTTCTAGACAAGGGAACAGTTCTCCAGGGGGTGGGATCACGGTGGGATGGACCTGACACCAAGTTGACCCCCAACCTCCTGGAGAACAGCCTGCCAACCTCCTGGAGAACAGTCTTCTCTGCTCAGTGGGAGCAGGATAGGCAATTCATGGGGCCATGCCTGGCACTCAGCCCCCTCATCTGGACCCCTAGACAGCTCTCAGGTCAATGTCTCCAGTTCAACAACAACAAAAATGGCAGAGGTCAAGCTTTCAACGATTGCAGTGGTAACCACGTTTGGGGAAGCTGAGTCGTTTCAGGGGTTAATATTTTGCCACCAGCAAGACTCTCAAGTCAGACAAGGAAAATTACACAGTTAGGTTTTGCTTTTCCTGGGAGGATATATTAACTGATAAGAGAAGGATTATTTGATTAATCAAGATATTATCTCCATTGGGATTTTATAGGTAGAATTCTTTTACAGAAAGAAATGTAAACCTAACAAAGTAATATATCCTTCCCTTCAAATATCTAATCCATTTACTGCCTTACTAAAAAACCTCCCAGCATTCTTAAACACCAGAAAAAACTGGGAAAGTTGATTCAAAGCAAATTACTGCTCATATCTGATCCTCAGCTGAAATGCGAAGTCTCCTATTAGATGTTTTTATCTTTCTATATGTTGATACCATCATTTAAAAGAAAAATAAACCTTCTTTCATTTGTTCATTAGGAAAATGGATATTGTGTTGTGAATATAAAAATAAACCGATTTTGGTAGGACTAAGTAACTGACCATTTTAGCACTAAATTTTTAACCACTGGGTGAGGAGTCTCACTCTAAATGAAAATGCATGTGTGCTTTTTCAGGTGGTAGCACAGGTGATCAGGTGATGAAGGTCCTTACTGTGGGGTCTCAGGGAAAGCTGCCCCCCCCCCCCCCCCCAGCAGCCTAGGTCCTTGTCCTGACACTGCGTCTAGGAACGGAGTTCCAGTCAGCTTCCCTCCCCACAGCCTGCTCTCCCTGCGTGCTTGCTCAGTTATGTCCAACTCCAAGAACCAATGGACTGCAGCATGCCAGGCCTCCCTGTCCTTCACTATTTCCCTGAGTTTGCTCAAATTTGTGTCCACTGAGTCAGTGATGCCATCCAACCATCTCATCTCTGTTGCCCCCTTCTCCTCCTGCCCTTAATCTTTCCCAGCATCAGGGTCTTTTCTAATGAGTTGGCTCTTCGCATGAGGTGGCCAAAGTATTGGAGCAACAGCTTCAACATCAGTCCTTGGAATGAATATTCAGGGTTGCTTCCCTTTAGGATGGACTGGTTTGACCTCCTTGCTGTCCAAGGGACTCTCAAGAGCCTTCTCCAGCACCACAGTTCGGAGGCATTAATTCTTCGGTGCTACAGGACTGGAAAAGGTCAGTTTTCATTCCAATCCCAAAGAAAAGCAATGCCAAAGAATGCTCAAACTACCGCACAACTGCACTCATCTCACATGCTAGTAAAATAATGCTCAAAATTCTCCAAGCCAGGCTTCAGCAATATGTGAACCATGAACTTCCAAATGTTCAAGCTGGTTTTAGAAAAGGCAGAAGAACCAGAAATCAAATTGTCAATATCTGCTGGATCATCGAAAAAGCAAAAGAATTTATACATCGTTTTTGTGTTTCCTGTCTAGAGAATATCCTTTAGTATTTGTTGGAGAGCTGGTTTGGTGGTGCAGAATTCTCTCAGCTTTTGCTTGTCTGAAAAGCTTTTGATTTCTCCTTCATATTTGAATGAGATCCTTGCTGGGTACAATAATCTGGGCTGTAGGTTATTTTCTTTCATCATTTTAAGTATGTCTTGCCATTCCCTCCTGGCTAGAAGAGTATCTATTGAAAGATCAGCTGTTATCCTTATGGGAATTCCCTTGTGTGTTATTTGTTGTTTTTCCCTTGCTGCTTTTAATATTTGTTATTTGTGTTTGATCTTTGTTAATTTGATTAATATGTGTCTTGGGGTGTTTCCCCTTGGGTTTATCCTGTTTGGGACTCTCTGGGTTTCTTGGACTTGGGTGATTATTTCCTTCCCCATTTTAGGGAAGTTTTCAACTATTATCTCCTCGAGTATTTTCTCATGGTCTTTCTTTTTGTCTTCTTCTTCTGGGACCCCTATGATTTGAATGTTGTAGTGTTCAATATTGTCCTGGAGGTCTCCGAGATTGTCCTCATTTCTTTTAATTCATTTTTCTTTTATCCTCTCTGATTCATTTATTTCTACCATTCTATCTTCTAATTAACTAATCCTATCTTCTGCCTCTGTTATTCTACTATTTGTTGCCTCCAGAGTGTTTTTAATTTCATTTATTGCATTATTCATTATATATTGACTCTTTTTTATTTCTTCTAAGTCCTTGTTAAACCTTTCTTGCATCTTCTCAATCCTTGCCTCCAGGCTATTTATCTGTGATTCCATTTTGATTTCATTTTGGAACAGTTTCACTATCATTATTCAGAATTCTTTATCAGGTAGATTCCCTATCTCTTCCTCTTTTGTTTGGTTTGGTGGGCATTTATCCTGTTCCTTTATCTGCTGGGTATTCCTCTGTCTCTTTATCTTGTTTAAATTGCTGATTTTGGGGTGTCCTTTCTGTATTCTGGCAGTTTGTGGAGTTCTCTTTATTGTGGTGTTTCCTTGCTGTGTGTGGGTTTGTACAGGTGGCTTGTCAAGGTTTCTTGGTTAGGGAAGCTTGTGTCGGTGTTCTGGTGGGTGGAGCTGTATTTCTTCTCTCTGGAGTGCAATGAAGTGTCCAGTAAAAAGTAAATGGCAACAGGATCATACTTATCAGTAATTACCTTAAACATAAACGGGTTGAATGTCCCAACCAAAAGACAAAGACTGGCTGAATGGATACAAAAACAAGACCCCTACATATGTTGTCTACAAGAGACTCACCTTAAAACAGGGGACGCATACAGACTGAAAGTGAAGGGCTGGAAAAAGATTTTCCATGCAAATAGGGACCAAAAGAAAGCAAGAGTTGCAATACTCATATCAGATAAAATAGACTTTAAAACAAAGGCTGTGAAAAGAGACAAAGATGGTCACTACATAATGATCAAAGGATCAATCCAAGAAGAAGATATAACAATTATAAATATATATGCACCCAACACGGGACCACCGCAATATGTAAGACAAATGCTAACAAGTATGAAGGGAGAAATTAACAATAACACAATAATAGTGGGAGACTTTAATATCCCACTCACACCTATGGATAGATCAACTAAACAGAAAATTAACAAGGAAACAAAAACTTTAAACGATACAATAGACCAATTAGACCTAATTGATATCTATAGGACATTTCATCCCAAAACAATGAATTTCACCTTTTTCTCAGGCACACACGGAACCTTCTCCAGGATAGATCACATCCTGGGCCATAAAGCTAGCCTTGGTAAATTCAAAAAAATAGAAATCATTCCAAGCATCTTTTCTGACCACAATGCAGTAAGATTAGATCTCAATTACAGGAGAAAAACTATTAAAAGTTCCAACATATGGAGGCTGAACAACACGCTGCTGAATAACCAACAAATCACAGAAGAAATCAAAAAAGAAATCAAAATATGCATAGAAACGAATGAAAATGAAAACACAACAACCCAAAACCTGTGGGACACTGTAAAAGCAGTCCTAAGGGGAAAGTTCATAGCAATGCAGGCATACCTCAAGAAACAAGAAAAAAGTCAAATAAATAACCTAACTCTACACCTAAAGCAACTAGAAAAGGAAGAAATGAAGAACCCCAGGGTTAGTAGAAGGAAAGAAATCTTAAAAATTAGAGCAGAAATAAATGCAAAAGAGACCATAGCAAAAATCAACAAAGCCAAAAGCTGGTTCTTTGGAAGGATAAATAAAATTGACAAACCATTAGCCAGACTCATCAAGAAACAAAGGGAGAAAAATCAAATCAATAAAATTAGAAATGAAAATGGAGAGATCACAACAGACAACACAGAAATACAAAGGATCATAAGAGACTACTATCAGCAATTATATGCCAATAAAATGGACAACGTGGAAGAAATGGACAAATTCTTAGAAAAGTACAACTTTCCAAAACTGAACCAGGAAGAAATAGAAAATCTTAACAGACCCATCACAAGCACGGAAATTGAAACTGTAATCAAAAATCTTCCAGCAAACAAAAGCCCAGGTCCAGACGGCTTCACAGCTGAATTCTACCAAAAATTTAGAGAAGAGCTAACACGTATCCTACTCAAACTCTTCCAGAAAATTGCAGAGGAAGGTAAACTTGTAAACTCATTCTATGAGGCCACCATCACCCTAATACCAAAACCTGACAAAGATCCCACAAAAAAAGAAAACTACAGGCCAATACCACTGATGAACATAGATGCAAAAATCCTTAACAAAGTTCTAGCAATCAGAATCCAACAACACATTAAAAAGATCATACACCATGATCAAGTGGGCTTTATCCCAGGGATGCAAGGATTCTTCAATATCCGCAAATCAATCAATGTAATATACCACATTAACAAATTGAAAGATAAAAACCATATGAGTATCTCAATAGGTGCAGAGAAAGCCTTTGACAAAATTCAACATCCATTTATGAGAAAAACTCTCCAGAAAGCAGGAATAGAAGGAACATACCTCAACATAATAAAAGCTATATATGACAAACCCACAGCAAATATTATCCTCAATGGTGAAAAATTGAAAGCATTTCCCCTAAAGTCAGGAACAAGACAAGGGTGCCCACTTTCACCATTACTATTCAACATAGTTTTGGAAGTTTTGGCCACAGCAATCAGAGCAGAAAAAGAAATAAAAGGAATCCAAATTGGAAAAGAAGAAGTAAAACTCTCACTATTTGCAGATGACATGATCCTCTACATAGAAAACCCTAAAGACTCCACCAGAAAATTACTAGAACTAATCAATGATTATAGTAAAGTTGCAGGATATAAAATCAACACACAAAAATCCCTTGCATTCCTATACACTAATAATGAGAAAACAGAAAGAGAAATTAAGGGAACAATTCCATTCACCATTGCAACAGAAAGAATAAAATACTTAGGAATATATCTACCTAAAGAAACTAAAGA
>NW_011489300.1:255921-256325 GCF_000754665.1 Bison bison bison | reverse complement strand
CAGGCTCTACTACAAAGCCACAGTTATCAAGACAGTATGGTACTGGCACAAAGACAGAAATATAGATCAATGGAACAAAATAGAAAGCCCAGAGATAAATCCACGCACATACGGACATCTTATCTTTGACAAAGGAGGCAAGAATATACAATGGATTAAAGACAATCTCCTTAACAAGTGGTGCTGGGAAATCTGGTCAACCACTTGTAAAAGAATGAAACTAGAACACTTTCTAACACCATACACAAAAATAAACTCAAAATGGATGAAAGATCTAAACGTAAGACCATAAACTATAAAACTCCTAGAGGAGAACATAGGCAAAACACTCTCCAACATATATCACAGCAGGATCCTCTATGACTCACCTCCCAGAATATTGGAAATAAAAGCAAAAATAAACA
>NW_011489300.1:254877-255454 GCF_000754665.1 Bison bison bison | reverse complement strand
CCAAAAGTCTACAGGCAATAAATGCTGGAGAGGGTGTGGAGAAAAGGGAACTCTCTTACACTGTTGGTGGGAATGCAAACTAGTACAGCCACTATGGAGAACAGTGTGGAGATTCCTTAAAAAACTGGAAATAGAACTGCTTTATGATCCAGCAATCCCACTGCTGGGCATACACACTGAGGAAACCAGAAGGGAAAGAGACATGTGTACCCCAATGTTCATCTCAGCACTGTTTATAATAGCCAGGACATGGAAGCAACCTAGATGTCCATCAGCAGATGAATGGATAAGCAAGCTGTGGTACATATACACAATGGAGTATTACTCAGACATTAAAAAGAATACATTTGAATCAGTTCTAATGAGGTGGATGAAACTGGAGCCTATTATACACAGTGAAGTAAGCCAGAAAGAAATACACCATTACAGTACACTAACACATATATATGGAATTTAGAAAGATGGTAACAATAACCCTGTGTACGAGACAGCAAAAGAGACACAGATGTATAGAACAGTCTTTTGGACTCTGTGGGAGAGGGAGAGGGTGGGATGATTTGGGAGAATGGCATTGAAA
>NW_011489300.1:224665-254777 GCF_000754665.1 Bison bison bison | reverse complement strand
TGGCATTGAAACATGTATAATATCATGTATGAAACGAGTTGCCAGTCCAGGTTCGATGCACGATACTGGATGCTTGGGGCTGGTGCACTGGGACGACCCAGAGGGATGGTATGGGGAGGGAGGAGGGAGGAGGGTTCAGGATGGGGAACACATGTATACCTGTGGCAGATTCATTTCGATATTTGGCAAAACTAATACAATATTGTAAAGTTTAAAAATAAAATAAAATTAAAAAAAGAAAAGAAAAAGCAACAGAGTTCCAGAAAAACATCTATTTCTGCTTTATTGACTATGCCTAAGCCTTTGACTATGTGGACACAATAAACTGTGGAAAATGCTGAAACTCCAATACTTTGACCTCCTCATGCAAAGAGTTGACTCATTGGAAAAGACCCTGATGCTGGGAGGGATTGGGGGCAGGAGGAGAAGGGGCGACAGAAGATGAGATGGCTAGATGGCATCATCGACTCGATGGATATGAGTTTGAGTGAACTCTGGGAGTTGGTGATGGACAGGGTGGCCTGGCGTGCTGTGGTTCATGGGGTTGCAGAGTCAGATATGACAGAGTGACTGAACTGAACTGAACTGAACTGAAGCTTTCTTTATGGTCCAACTCTGACATCAGTACATCAGAATAGGAGAATTGCATGGTGATGTTTAAAAGAAAGCCCTCACATACATGATAACACTGCCCTGATCACAAAAGGGTTCCAAAGCACGGGCAGGACTTAGGGCACTGGATGGATCAAAGTCACAGCTCCATGGTATCATCAATACATTATTTTATGTCTGAAATCCAGCCAGGTCTGGAATTAATCTGAGCAAAAATTCTCTTTTGTCTAAAACATCTACTTTGGTATAAATTGTTTCTCCCTGAATGACTGAGATAAATGCCTCCTTGATCCATTTCCCTTTGCTAGTAAAGTCCTAGCTTGTAATGGAAGCAAATATCGAATCATGGGGGAGGAAATGAAAGCAAACCAAAAATGAATGAAAAGGCAACATGAAAAGGACAAATATGCTCCCATCAGTATGATAAAATGAGTTTTGCTTTCATTAAAGTTAAAAGTTCTTAGGCTGCACCACAGAGGGTTATTTAAAACTGTTGTAAAGCTCAAGTGTTTGTAATTTGGCTTTTTTTTTTTTTTTCCTCGTGAGAACATCTGCTTCCTTTTCTAATAGTCACATCTCTGCTTTTTTTTTTTTTTTTTCCTTTAAAGATGCTTTTCAATCTCCAGACACCCTGGTCTTTTAATGCTTTCTAGTCAGATCCAGGATATTCTTTTCAGAATGACACGAGAATAGTGTACAAGGTTTCCTGTCAGTTTAATGATTTAGGTGCTGATTTGTTGATATGTCTTAAAGCCATTTTATTCTTTCCCAGCTGAATGTACTACATTTCTCTGTGCATGGGTTTGTGAATTTATGTATAGACTTTCAGCGTAAATATATGCATACATGTATGACAAAGTGATCAATTTCACTTTGGGAGATGGCTCAAGAAGACTTTTATTCTGTGCTTTTGGACTGTGAGTGAAGTGTGGTTATTTAAAAGATGTAATATGCTGCTTTAAATATCTGAGTTTAACACCAGGCAATTGGATTTGTCATCATCAACTAACATTTCTTGCTAGTGGGCAGTGCACTTTAGTGTGAAATTTATCATGGCTGCTCATTATTCCTGGAATCTTGAGTTTCCTTCCAAACTTGACTGTGGTTCATGGGCTAGCAGTCAGAGATGTAGGGTCTGTATTGCTGGAGGCTGGACGCTCCCATTTGAGTCTCGAATTCAGAGACTCAACTGGGAGCCACTGGCTTGTTAATTCTCAATTCTCTCCTCCATCTCTTATTTTTTCACTGGACTTTCTGGTGTGTCTTAGTTTAGTAAGTGTATAAGTCAAATAATGATTATACCAAACATCATGTATTGATGATAACTTTGTGCCACGCACAATGTTGAGGGCTTTATACATTATCTCAGTTCAGTTCAGTTCCTCAGTCATGTCCGACTCTTTGCAACCCCACGAACTGCAGCACACCAGGCCTCCCTGTCCATCACCAACTCTTGGAGTTTACCCAAACTCATGTCCATTGAGTTGGTGATGCCCTCCAACTATCTCATCCTCTGTCATCCCCTTCTCCTCCTGCCCTCAATCTTTCCCAGCGTAAGGGTCTTTTCAAATGAGTCAGGTCTTTGCATCAGGTGGCCAAAGTATTGGAGTTTCAGCTTCAACATCAGTCCTTCCAATGAATATTCAGGACTGATCTCCTTTAGGATGGACAGGTTGGATCTCCTTGCAGTCCCAGGGACTCTCAAGGGTCTTCTCCATCACCACAATTCAAAAGCATCGATTCTTCTGTGCTCAGCTTTCTTAATAGCCCAACTGTCACACCCATACATGAATGCTGGAAAAACCATAGCCTTGACTAGATGGACCTTTGTTGGCAAAGTAATGTCTCTGCTTTTTAATATGCTGTCTATGTTGGTCATAACTTTCCTTCCAAGGAGTAAGCATCTTTTAATTTCATGGCTGCAATCACCATCTGCAGTGATTTTGGAGCCCCCCAAAATAAAGTCAGCCACTGTTTCTACAGTTTCCCCATCTATTTGCCATGAAATGATGGGACCGGATGCCATGATCTTAGTTTTCTGAATGTTGAGCTTTAAGCCAACTTTTTTACATCCTCTTTTACTTTCATCAAGAGGCTTTTTAGTTCTTCTTCATTTTCTGCCATAAGGGTGGTGTCATCTGAATATCTGGGTTATTGATATTTCTCCTGGAAATCTTGATCCCAGCTTGTGCTTCATCGAGCCTGGCATTTCGCATGATCTACCCTTCATATAAGTAAATAAGCAGGGTGACAATATACAGCCTTGACATACTCCTTTCCTATTTGGAACCAGTCTGTTGTTCCATGTCCAGTTCTAACTGTTGCTTCTTGATCTGCATACAGATTTCTCAGGAGGCAGGTAAGGTGGCCTCGTATTCCCATCTCTTTAGTAATTTTCCAGTTTCTTGTGATCCACACAGTCAAAGGCTTTGGGGTAGTCAATAAAGCAGAAGAAGATGTTTTGAACCACAAGGGAAGTCCTAATTACTCTTTCTTTGATTTGTTGTTGTTTAGTTCCTCAGTTGTGTGTCTGACTCTTTGTGACCCCATGAACTATAGCCCGCTAGGCTCCTCCGTCCATGGAATTCTCCAGGCAAGAATACTGGTGTGGGTTGCCATTTCCTTCTCCAGGGGATCTTCCTGACTTGGGGATCGAACCCAAGTCTTCTGCACTGGCAGGCAGATTCTTTACCTATGTGTCACTCTTACCTCTTCCTTAATTGAGAGGTGTTTGGTGTGAAGGAGTGAAGGGTCTGGATTGTCTAATATGGTTCCGTTGGTATACACACACATACATAGGCACCTGTTTACATGCACACGTGTGGATACACATATAGCATGGATACACATACACAAAACACATGCACACAGACATATACACATTCCCTGGTGACTCAGACGGTAAGGAATCTACCTGTAATGTGGGAGACCCAGGTTCCATCCCTGGGTCAGGAAGATCACCTGGAGAAGGGAATGTCTGCCCACTCATGTATTCTTGTCTGAAGAATCCCATGGATAGCGGAGCCTGGTGGGCTACAGTCCATGGGGTCGCAAAGAGTCGGACACAGCTCAACAACTAACTGTTTCACTTCACTTTCATGCACAATATAGACACTTAAACATGGAATTTTCCACTCCTGTATTTTTGGAGGAAAAGCAACCACTTTAAAGCTCTTTTCAGAGTTTATGGAAAAAGTAACTTGGGCCACCTTCCCTCCTGAACTGAGAACCCAAACTGCACTTGTATCATCCAGCTTCTCTGTGGAGTAGCCTGTTCTTTTCTGTGTGTTCTCATGTCTGTGTTCTTTCCATTTCATCATGTTGTTGATTTGTGTCCTCTCTTGCCTAAAAGCTATACATCACTCAATAATACCTTTTCCAATTCCAGGATGATTTTCAGGGACCTTTAAAGACTCTTGAGTGTATTTCATTTAGAACTAAGACTTCCCCATGATTTTCAGGACCCGTGTGCCTGGAAGGAAGGGAAACTCAGATATTCCAACAAATGGTAAATAGTTCCCTTCTTTTTTCCCCAGATAAAGTTTAATAGTATTTTCACTTAAACTTTTTCTTTCAGGTTTTTAATATCTGACCCCTTTTCAATTAATCAGTTTTTAAAATCTCTTTAATTTTCTTTTTAAGATTTTTTTTTAATCTGGACCATTTTTAAAAGTCTTTAATTTGTTACAATCTTTATTATTATTATTATTATTTTTTTGACTGAGGTATGTGTGATCTTAGCTCCCTGATCAGAGATTAAAACCCACACCGCTCTGCATTGGAAGGTGAAGTCTTAATCACTGGACCACTAGGGAAGTTCCTCTTTAATTTTCAACACTTAAATTTTTATTTTGTCTAAATCATGATCATGAGAATCATGACTTCCCACGTGACTTTGCTATGATCTCATTCATTGGTTCTATACCATATTTTCCTTTTTCTTCTTGTGCAAAGTACTCACTGTCTTCTTTATAGAACAGAACTACTTTACACCTGTCATCTACATGGGAAGTTTCTTCTTTCCTTTGACTGTGTTGTACATGAAGCATAGGCTCCCCCTATAAACGGGCAAGCCAAATGAATTGTTTTACAGCCGTAAAATACAAAGGGGCAGCTGTCTAGTTTTATTAATATTGTTCTTATTTTTGGATTCCTGACAGTATATTCACTTTTTGACAATCAGTATCAATAGCCAAACTGAACCACAGATCAAACAAACTGTAGTAAACACAATATAGTAAATGCAGACATTTAGTTAGGACAAGCACAACTTTATACCACAAGGAGCAGTTGGATACCATATGGCTATCAGGAGAGCTGATCTGTTTCACAGGTGACAACAGAGAAAAAATGCATTCTGGCAATGTGGGCTTCCCTGAGGGAACTACCCCATCGTTACAGAGCACCCTGTGTGTGTGGATGCGACCATCTGCGGAATGACAGTCTATGTCCGTGTTGAACTAAAGCAGCACTTTGAGGACTCTCAGCGAATGAGGTTTGTGTGTGTCCCAACAACCTGCTCTAGGCCCCATGGCACCACTGCCCAAGGCACATGTTTATGCTGAAGTCATAAGGGCCCTTGGAATTCCTATACACACAGCTGTTTAGGAAGTCACACCCAACAGATGACTGTCATGCAAGATGAACTTTTTTGCCCTGCCCATGCTCAGTTTTGAGCAGGCATTTGGTGTAATTCCTGATCTGAAATGAGGCTACCCTGGTGATTCAGTTTCAGGAAAACTCCAGTATCTCTGTAGAATTAAAATCACCTGTAATGGAAGTATCTGGGTTCTCATCTTGGGTGTATGGATCGAACATTGTCTAAGTGTTGGGGTGAGTTGCATGCAAGAACACAAGTCATCTTGGATGGCTCCTCCTACTTAGCTGCAACCCAAGGTCCAGTAGTTTGGCCTGGACTACTGGGCATCAGAGGATTCATTGACAGTTTTCCCCTGTAGACCACTGACCTCAAATCAGCAGGTAAGTAAATGCGGGCAAGCACCATGGATTATCCTCAGTACCCGTTCAAACACTGCCAGGGTCTGACCATGAACTTGTTAGGCAAGAAGAGACAAGAGTGAGCCCACCATGGTGAATTACAGACTCCCTCTGCTGGGCCACTTAGTCCTGCAGGGCTGAGCCAGGTCCTTACAAGGTGCCTTGGTCCAAGTTCTCAATTAGTTGTTAATGTAAATGGTTCGCAATATTAAAATAAAGTAGAAATAAGGGAGGGAAAGGCAATTTGGCAATGATAGCGCCTAAGCGTACACTATCTTATTAATCTTCTCAACACGCTGATGAGGTACGTGCTATGATTTCATTTTACAGATTGGAAGAATGAAGCCCAGAAGGACTGTAGACCCTGCCTGAGGTCACAAGTAAAGAAGAGGCTGAAGTGAGCTCACATTTGGCCTGCCCAGAGTCCCTCCTCATTCGTTATGGCATCACCCACCACACACCAATGTTGGGAAAGGAGCCATTGCTTTCCTATCACAAATTTTGCTTCTTGCAAAATTTAAAAAGCTCCTTATTGTTTCAGGGTTCTACTTTACAGTCAGCATTTAAAAAGACTGGTGAAATACCATCGTCCACCTATCCCCACTCATAGTCTGCCGTTCATAATAATTCTGACATTTCTGAGGTCATTCCTCTTCCTCCCCTCAACACAGATGTTCATTCAAAATGAAAAAGCAAAATGGCAACAAATGTCAAGTGCAACCCAATTTTTTCAAAGAACCGAGAGAGCAAAGCTATTAACAATTTCATTCTCCTCTGCCCTTCTGTTCCCTGGTTCCCTGGGCTGCATCCTCTGTGCCTCTGAACCAGCAGCACTGGAAGCAGCTCCTACTGCCCCCCACCTGGGACATGGCACTGTCTCTGCAAATGGGAATGGAACTGCAAATGCGTCTCTTAATGTAAATGTAAATGTGGGTTTCTGTAAATTCAAGACTCACCAATAGCCTGTGTAGTACTGGAGATTGCTGGGAAAGATCTAGTAAATTCTGTATTATTACTGATAAAGAAAGCGAGCAGGAGTGGAGAAGGGTGGGGGTAAAGGATAGCTAGGAAGTTTGGGATGGACAGGTACACATTGCTATACCTAAAATGGATAACCAACATAGACCTACTGTATAGCACGAGGAACTCTCTCAATGTTATGTGGCAGCCTGGATGGGAAGGGGGTAGAATGGATACATGTATATGTCTGGCTGAATCCCTTCACTGTCCACCTGAAACTATCATGAAATTGTTAATTGGCTATGCTCCAATACTAAATAAAAAGTTTAAAAAATAAGCAAAAAAACAACAACCAAAACAGAAAGGGGGCAGGGATAGGAGCATAAAAGCTCATTATCTTTAAAGCAATTTATTTTATTTTGTATATTGGCTTATTTTAGATTACTTTAATTATTTTATTTATTATTGGAGTATAATTTCTTTACAATGTTGTTAGTTTCTGCTGTACAGCAAAGTGAATCAGCTATATGTACACATATATCCCCTCTCGCATGAGCCTGTTTCCCACTATCCGCCCCCCTACCCCCGCAATCCTATCCCTCTAGGCTATGTTTATTTATTTGAATTTGATTAAATTTAACTGAACTCCTTCCAGTAAAATGATATTTTACTTAAGTAAGGGTATAGAAGAAATTAACTGAAATAAGAAAATCTTGCTCTTTAACAGGGCACTGAACTTTCTCTTAAGTTAGAAATAAGCAGCAAGAAAATGCTGCTTTGTTATGTACCGTTCACATTTCACCACTGGCATCACTAACTATGCACACAAACACATAATTAAATCATGCCATCCAGTATTGAAAAAGCAGCATCAGAATGCTACTCTTTAAAATTTGAATTTAAATATGTGAATCAAATCAACCCTTCATTTGTAAAAATAGAAAAACTGAACCACTTGTTACACTTCTTATGCTTTTGATAAATCTTGCCCTGGTTGTCTAGTCATTGATTTCTAAGTAAATTCATTTGTCAAAACTCCTTTATTTCCTGCCTCTCTGTTAGGCATTCATCATTTACTGGACGAAACACACAGGCCTTCTCTCCTCACCCTTTACACATCACTTTAGTGGTTTTGATCTCTCTTCTTTGATAGCTGCATGATCATGTATGGATTTTTAAAAACTCAAGTACTGAGTGACATTTTTCTGTCTTCTGGGTTATAATCAAGTCTTAGAAATCTGACATTATGAATTCACTCTGAATCTTCTAAAAGGACCAGAGGTCCTGGTTAGCTGTATGTGGATATGAATCACAAAGGCATATTTTTATTAAATGAAATGATAGAATATAGAAAACAGAGTGAATGTCATGTTTAATAAAATTAAATTGAATTTGGTATCATGTTGGATGGGGGTGAACAAAACCTGTCTTTCTCTGGGTGATTTTAACATAATGTTCAATTCTACTTAGAAAGTCCTTTTCTCTGATTTTTATTTCACATCTTCTGGGATAACCATGATAAGCAAAAATAATGAATACAGATGCTACATCTCTTAGTTAGGAAGTTTCAGTCTTGTTCCGATCCCATTTCTTTACCCCTTTTGGGTCTTGTTTTCACTCTATCTGTGTCCAGTACTTCTGGAGAGAACTTGGATGCTGGTCCCATTGGTGGGGGAGGAGCAGACCTAAGGAAAACCTGAGTCTTTCTAATGGAACTTCTTGTTTGGGGGGAGGAGTGATGGGGTGGAGGAAGGGGAATAAAAATGGGTGAGAAGGCAGCTGTCTTAGATACAGAATTGTTTTATCACTTCAGCAGCAAACCAATGAGCCTATTATTAAAATAAGAAG
Organism: Bison bison bison; assembly: GCF_000754665.1. Classification (NCBI taxonomy): domain Eukaryota; kingdom Metazoa; phylum Chordata; class Mammalia; order Artiodactyla; family Bovidae; genus Bison; species Bison bison. Next base: position 246,359 of record NW_011489300.1, on the reverse strand, counting down.
AATAACGTTTTAAAAGACATATAACCAGTGTGGGGAAAAGAATTGAAAATATGTAAGCACTGAAGGCATCCTTAACTTTGGACACCTGCCTTTAAAAAAAAAAAATGGGGGTATAGATGATTTACAATGTTGTGTTAGTTTCTACTGTACAACAAAATGAATCAGCTATCAGTATACATGTATTCCCTCCCTTGTGGACCTCCTCCACCAACCATCCCACCCAGCTAGGGAGTCACAGAGCACCGAGCTGAGCTTCCTGAGCTGCACAGCTGGTTTCCACTAGCTAGTCACCTTACACAAGGTACTGTATATTTGTCAGTCTTAAACTCCCAATTCATCCCATCCCCCTTCCCCAACTCATGTCCACACATCTGTTCTCTATGTCTGTGTCTCTACTGCTGCCCTAGAAATAGGTTCATCTGTACCATTTTTCTAAATTCTACATATGCATGTTAATATATGATATTTGTTTTTCTCTTTCTGACTTACTTCACTATGTATGACAAACTCTAGGTCCATCCACATTTCTCCAGATGACCCAATTTCATTCCTTTTTATGGCTGAGTAATATTCTATTGTGTATATGTACCACATCTTCCTTATATATTCATCTGTTGATGGACATTTAAGCTGCTATTCTGGCTATTGTAAATAGTGCCTCAATCCAATTTTAAAAAATGGGCAGAAGGTTTAAATAAACATTTCTCCAATGAGGACGTACTGATGGCCAAGAGGCACATGAAAAGATCATGAATTATTAGAGAAATATAACAAAAACTACAATGAGGTGTCACCTCACAACATCAGAATGACCATCCAAAAAATCTAAAAACAATAAATGCTGGAGTAAGTGTGGAGAGAAGGGAAGCCTCCCACTCTGTTGGTGGGAATGTAAATTGACACAGCCACTATGGATAATAGTATGGAGGTTCCTTAAGAAATGGGCTTCCCTTGTGGCTCAGCTGGTAAAGAATCCGCCCGCAATGCAGGAGACCTGGGTTCGATCCCTGGGTTGTGAAGATCCCCTGGAGAAGGGAAAGGCTACTTGCTCCAGTATTCTGGCCTGGAGAATTCCATGGACTGTATAGTCACGAAGAGGGGTCGCAAAGAGTCGGACATGACTGAATGATTTTCACCTTCACCTTTTCCTTAAGAAATGAAAAATAGAGTTACCATATGATTCTGCAATCATACCCCTGGGCATATACCCTGAGAAAACCGTAAGCAAAAAGACAGTGACCTTTTGAGTAATTTTAAAACACCCCAGATAGTCCTTTTTTATTTCCTATTGTTTTGTTGCTGTTGCTTAGTCGCTCAGTCACTTGCCACTCTTCGTGGCCCCATGGACCGTAGCCCATCTGGCTCTTCTGCCCATGAAATTTTCCAGGCAAGAATACTGGAGCAGGTTGCCATTTCCTCCTTCTGAAAATCTCCTCGACCCAGGGATCCAACCCACGTCTCTTGCATCTCCTGCCCTGGCAGGTAGATTCTTTACCACTAGCACCACCTGGGAAGCCCATATGTATACTTATGGCTGATTCACGTTGTTCATGGCAGATACCAACACTGTAAAGCAATTATCCTCCAATTAAAAATTAAGATAAACAAGGACTTTGAGCCGCCCCCTCCACCCGTTCCCCGCCCCCCACCCCGCCAACAAACAGTGTCTGGGGAGGGCAATGAATGAGGATCATCTTACGACACAAAAAGTTCCTCTACTCCATTCTTGACTTAAAAATAAGCATTTTCTTGAACCTTGATTTCCCATTTTGTCACCAATGTTAACCTAAAACTTAAGTAAGTCTCTCGAATGTATGCAGTTCATCTGTAGTTTTCTGAAAGGAATCTGAAATTCCTACTGTCCCCCCAAATAAATCATCCTTCTTGGACATGAGAAGAGACTGTTGCTATGGAGTTATTTTATTCTGTGGATACATTCACTTTCTATCCAGCTTTACATGCAGTAACCCTGGAGAGATCCCCGATTATCCCTTCCATAAATAATGGAATCAGGTCTTTAGAAAGCTCAAGGCAAAAATGTAGATAAATCGAGATGCAAAAAGTCTTTCAGACCAAGGAGGTGCCGTCTGATCAGCTAGACCAGGGATCTTCATGTTTGAGGCACTTAAACTGGTGTTTCAGCTTTTGCCCTGACAGTTACCATTTCTACATTATTAATTTGGCATACAAATAGCCTTTTACTGTGAAACTGCAAAGTGTCTCAAACCACTTCTTGGTTACAGGTTTCATAAAGTTTGGGACCCCAAACGACTAATGAGATCCTCCTCAAGCTTTCTTAGTTCTCACATGGCATTGCATTTGAGCAAAGAGGAAAGGTCATGAATTTGCCTGAGAACACCAGTAGGCACAGGAGTGAGACTAGAGGGCCAGGGGCTCCCTGTTACAGCCGCTGCTCAATTTAGAAGGAGACACAGGTCAGAAAGAATCTTGAAAAAACTCTATTATTTCCTATTGCCACTGTAGCAAGTGATCAGAAACTTACTTGCTTACAGCAACACAAATTTATCTTCTTTCAGTTCAAGAAGTCCGAAGTTCAAGATGAGCTTCCCAGGATAACAACCAGGGTGCTATGGGCTGTGGTACTTCCTGGAGGCTCTTGAAGAGTATCTCTTTCTCTGCCTTTTCCAGCTTCTAGACTCTGCAGGTCTTCCTGGGCTAGGCCCCCTTTCATCTTCAGAGCCAGCAATGACAAGTTAAATTTTCATGTCTCTTCTCTCTGACTCACTCTTTCACTTCCTTCTTCTATCTTTAAAGGCCTTCCTACACTGTTGGTGGAAATGTAAACTGGTACAGCCACTATGGAGAACAGTATGGAAGTTCCTTAAAAAAACTAAACATAGAACTACCATATGATCCAGCAATACCATTCCTAGGCATGTATCTGTAGAAAGCCATAATTCAAAAAGAAACATGTATCCCAATGCTCACAATAACCAGGACATAGAAACAACCTAAATGTCTGTTGACAGAGGAATGGATAAGGAAGATGAGCTACACATATACAATAGAGTGTTACTCAACCATGAAAAAGAAGGAAATAATGGCATTTGAGGCAGCAGGAATGGACTTAGAGGTTGTCATACGGGGTGAAGTGAATCAGACACAGAAAGACAAATATCTTATGATATAGCTTATATATAGACTCTTAAAAAAGGTATAAATGAACTTATCTACAAAGCAGAAATGGAGTTACAGTTGCAGGAAGCAAACTTTTGGTTTTCAGGGTATAAGCAGGGGAGGGAGTAAGAAGGGATAAATTGGGAGATTGGGATTAGCATACACACTGCTACTGCTGCTGCTAAGTCGCTTCAGTCCTGTCTGACTCTGTGCAACCCCATAGATGGAAGCTCGCCAAGCTCCCCTGTCCCTGGGATTCTCCAGGCAAGAACGCTGGAGTGGGTTGCCATTTCCTTCTCCAGTGCATGAAAGTGAAAAGTGAAAGTGAAGTCGCTCAGTCGTGTCTGACTCTTTGTGACCCCATGGACTGCAGCCTACCAGGCTTCTCCATTCATGGGAGTTTCCAGGCAAGAGTACTGAAGTGGAACACATATGCTACTTCTACCCATTTTCCTTGTTTTCTACAGAACCGGTCTAATTATAAAACAGTATTATACTTAAGAGAACCTCCAACCTTCCACCATTTGGCATCCTCCAATGGATACCGTGGCCATGCAGTATCACATAGGAAGATCAGGTGTGTCTTCTTTAAGCCCTGGGGATCAAATCTATCCCAGGTTTTCAGGATACAGTTCAAAAGGAGTGAGGCTGGAATTGTTAGCTTCCATCTGTAAGAGAGGAAAAAAAGAGACCAGCGCCATCTTTCTACCGGAGGCGTCCCTCCTTGCTCTAGATGGGGGTGTAGACAGATTTTACATCAAAGCTTTTCTTTCCTGGTCGGACTTAATCTGTCTCTTACCAATGCAGGCGCTGTACTCGTCCCTCCTGGTTCTACCACCAAGACAGGGTGGGGATGCACCAGGGGTAGACCTGTTGGCATCCCTAGCTGTACTCGTCCCTCCTGGTTCTACCACCGAGACCGGGCAGGGATGCACCAGGGGTAGACCTGATGGCATCCCTAACTCATGTACAGCTCTTCACCATTAAAACCTTGCTTGCCTCTGATGCCACCCAGGGTGCAATCAGAGTAACCTTCCGGAATGCCTCCCAGGCTAAACCGCTGGGGGAAGCATTCATCACCTGAGTGTCTGTGTACAACCCTGAGTATATTCAGGGTGAGTATACTGACATATACACACTACTATATATAAAATCAATAAATAGTAAGGACTTACTGAATAGCAAAGGGAACTCTACTCAATGCTCTATAATGACCTATATGGGAAAAGAATAAAAAACAGAGTGGATGGATATATGTATATATAAATGATTCACTTTGCTGTATACCTGAAACTAACACAACCTTGTAAATCAACTAAAGACCTTGGTGATTATATTGAGTTCACCTGTATAATCCATGATGCTCTACACATTTCCAGGGTTTTAATCTTATTTACATCTGCAAAATCCCTTGTGCCATGTCAGGTAACATTTTAACAGGTTATGGGATTAGGATATACACATCCTTAGTGGGCCATGATTCTTCCTACTGAAATACCTGGCTTCAGTAGATATTAGAGCATTCTAACTAGAATTTTCAGTTTGAAAGTCCCTGGGGGACATGCAAGCTGGTATTGCATGAAAGTATATGCATGGCAACCCCTGAGGGACTATGAGGCTGAGATGCTGTTCACAGCTGTTCAGGTGATTCTTCTTTCTCAAATATCCTCACAAAGTCACATATTCAGTGCTGACTTTTTCCTTCCTTCATCAAAGTCATATTTTTCCTTTATGTGGGTTGAGTCATCAGCTTTTTAACGTAGAAATTGGGACTGAAAAGTGTATGTAATACTGTTTAAATGATCGGAGAAATCACCTTGTAGTATCTGCTCTGCTTAGAATTATAAAATTTATTTGTGGAACTCCTTTCATCCTGGAAAGTCAATCAGCACTGGGATGCAATGTTACCATCAGTCTGACTCTTAGGCAGTGTGATCCTCTGGAGGTCTCTCTCTTTTTTGGAAAAAAAAAAAAATTTTTTTTTAAATTTATTTTGGCTGTACCAGGTCTTACTTACAGCCTGCAGGATCTAGTTCCCCCACTAGGGCTCAAACCCTGGACCCCCTGCATTGGGATCTTGGAGTCTTAGTCACTGGACCACAAGGGAAGTCCCTGGACATCTCTGCCTAGAAACATTTTTTTGAAACACTAAAGAATATAGAGAATAGGGTAAAAGGACAGAAAACTGAGGAAAGAAGTTCTCACTTTCTCTTTTATTGCTTTTTTCCCTGATCCTCTAGACTTAAATAAAGCAAGCCCTAGAGGAAAGCTCAAATCATGGGTTACAATGAAAAATTAACCTCTTAGAAAGCCCAGTTGATGTCTGTGGTGAAACTGAAGAGATCAAGTTAAACAGTGGTATCTGCATTATAAACTCTAAGTGTATAACAAGGTCACAAAGTAAGTCAACGTCCTTTTGAGAGCTCTCTTTTTTGTGTGAAACTAATAACTGAAGGATGATGTGGGTTAGGGAAGATGGAGGCAGGAAACATTTCCTCCTCCCCACTACCTCAGTGATGACAGTAAAGCTTGGCTATATTCACAAAAGCCATTCCTTCATTCAAAAGTACTTATTGAGGACTTCCCTGATGGTCCAGTGGTTGAGAATCTGCCTGCTAATGCAGGGGACTCAGATGCGATCCCTGGTCGAGGAAGATCCCGAACGCCGCAAAACAGCAAAGCCCACAGGCTATGAACCCACTCACCGCAACTAGAGAAAGCCTGTGTGCAGCAATGAAGACCTTGTGCAACCAAAAATAAAAGAAATTAAAAAACAAACAAACAAAAACCCAACATGACATAGAGAGCTTTACTGTCAGATTCTGTCTGATAGGCATATGAGGGTGGATCAGATGGTAAAAAATCTGCCTGTCACTTGGGAGACCTGAGTTCTATCCCTGGGTCAGGAAGATCCTCTGGAGAAGAAAGGGGCAACCTACACCAGTATTCCTGCATGGAGAATTCCATGGATATAGGAGCCTGGTGGGCTACCGTCCATAGGATCAGAAAGAGTCAGACATGACTGAGTGACTAATTTTCACTTTCACTTTCATATTTTGGAAACGGATGAAATTATGTTGGAAACATCTACTTTCTGCAGTACAGGTATGGAGCCGGGTCCCAATAACCCTTATACATAGAAATAAGGGGAAGCCCCATGCATACTGAAATCCTCCCCAAGTAATTCAAAGATAAGAAAATTAGTGACAAGTCACTTATTTTCTTGCCATTAGAGGAGTGCTTCTTATCCTCAGGAATACAAATATCATGGTCTGGCTCAAGCTGAAAGACAATGTATATTTACATTTCACTCAAATGATTGGAGATTGGTGTCTCAAACGCTAAGTTTATTCCCTTGGATATGATCATCAATTATTTTGTGCAAATTGGATGTGTGATGGCTTTTGCTACCTGTTATACCTAAGAATTGTGTCTTTTTGTGAGAAAGTTAAAAAAATTTTATTTTGTATTGAAGCAGACTTGATTAACAATCAACTTGTTATTGTTGTGTTAATTTCAGGTATACAGCAAAGTGATTCATTTACATATATATATATATCTATTCTTTGGGGAGTCTGGGATGCACATGTACACACTGCTATATTTAAAATAGATAACCAATTAGGACCTACTGTATAGCAAAGGAAATGTTGCCCAATATTCTGTAATAACGTAAATGTGAAAAGAATTGGAAATTGTACCTTATAAATGCTAAAATTTTCATATATATATATATATATATATATATAGAGAGAGAGAGAGAGAGAGAGGCAGATGCAGGGGCTGTGGGTGCAGTCGACATAAGGGCATAAGCCCTCTTGGAGGAGGTCACCATTAACCCTATCACAGAGCTGCCAGAACTTACACAGGACTGGGGAAAGAGACTCTTGGAGGGCACAAACAGAACCTTGTGTGTACCAGGACCCAGGAGAAAGGATCAGTGACCCCACAAGAGACTGACCCAGACTTGCCCATGAGTGTCCAGGCGTGGGTTGATGGTGGCTTGCTGAAGGGTCAGGGGCACTGAGGAAGGTAGTGTATGCGTGGGACCTTTTGAAGGAATTCCCCATTGTCTTCATTACTTCTACCATAGTTTAGCCTCAGGTCAAACAACAGGGAGGGAACACAGCCCCACCCATCAATAGAAAATTGTATTAAAGATTTACTGAACATTGCCCCATCCATCAGAGCAAGACCCAGTTTCCTCCTCAGGCAGTCTCTCCCATCAGGAAGCTTCCATAAGCCTCTTATCCTTCTGCATCAGAGGGCTGCTGCTGCTAAGTCACTTCAGACGTGTCCAACTCTGTGCGACCCCATAGACAGCAGCCCACCAGGCTTCCCCATCCCTGGGATTCTTCAGGCAAGAACACTGGAGTAGGTTGCCATTTCCTTCTCCAATGCATGAAAGTGAAAAGTGAAAGTGAAGTCATTCAGTCGTATCCAACTCTTAGCAACCCCATGGACTGCAGCCTACCAGGCTCCTCCATCCATGGGATTTTTCCAGGCAAGAGTACTGGAGTGGGGTGCCATTGCCTTCTCCGTGTCTAGGATGAAACCTGGGCAATAGGATTGCAGAAAGCTCCCATGTGGTTCTAATGGACAACCAAGGCTGAGAACTCCTGCCTTCAGGGAATGCAAGTTGTTGAATGTGAAGGGTTACATTTATTCTCTCTCTCTCTCTTTTTTTTTTTCCTGGCCAAACTATGCAGCTTGCAGGACCTCAGTTCCCTGACCAGGGACTGAACCCAAACCAGGGCAGTCAAAGTGTGGAATCCTAACCACCAGGCCACTAGGGAACTCCCAAAGTAATGATTATTCTAACAACAACTTCCAAATACGGGTTTCCCACATCTCACCTCCATGATAACTCACATTACCTTTTACTTTTGGAAATGTGCCAATATTCCAAAAGCCTACGTTTACAAACTGGAAAATGAGGTCAAAGCATGTTCAGATTTCCACCATTCATTTTCCCTCTGAACCCAACCAAAGAATGAAACACTAAGGAAATGAAGGGAAATTATCCTGAGACACAAAACTCAGGCAGCACAAACAGCTCAAATACCACAAGAGAAGCTACCATCAGAGGGCAGACAGACTGAAAACCACAGTCACAGAAAACTAACCAAACTGATCACATGCACCACAGCCTTTTCTAACTCAATGAAACTATGAGCCATGCTGTGTAGGGCCACCCAAGATGAACAGGTCATGGTGGAGAGGTCTGACAAAACAAGGTCCACTGGAGAAGGGAATGGCAAACCACTTCAGTATTCTTGCCTTGAGAACCCCATGAACAGTATGAAAAGGCAAAATGATAGGACACTGAAAGATGAACTCCCCAGGTCAGTAGGTTCCCAGTATGCCACAGGAGCTCAGAGGAGAAATAACTCCAGAAAGAATGAGGAGATGGAGTCAAAGCAAAAACAACATCCAGCTGTGGATGTGACTGGTGATGGAAATAAAGTCTGATGCTGTAAAGAATAACATTGCATAGGAACCTAGAATGTTAGGTCCATGAATCAAGGCAAATTGGAAGTGGTCAAACAGGAGATGGCAAGAGTGAATGTCAACATTTTAGGAGTCAGTGAACCAAAATGGACTGCTGCTGATGCTGCTAAGTCGCTCAGTCGTGTCTGACTCTGTGGGACCCCATAGACAGTAGTCTACCAGGCTCCCCCATCCCTGGGATTCTCTAGGCAACCCACAGTGGAGTGGGTTGCCATTTCCTTCTCCTAAACTGGACTGGAATGGGTGAATTTAATGGGTGAATTTAACTCACACGACCATTATATCTACTACTGTGGGCAAGAATCCCTTAGAAGAAATGGTAGCCGTCATAGTCAACAAAAGAGTCTGAAATGCAGTACTTGGATGCAGTCTCAAAAACGACAGAATGATCTCTTTTCATTTCCAAGGCAAACCATTCAATATCACAGTAATCCAAGTCTATGCCCCTACCAGTAATGCTGAAGAAGCTGAAGTTGAATGGTTCTATGAAGACCTACAAGACCTCTAGAACTAACACCCAAAAAAGATGTCCTTTTCATCACAGGGGACTGGAATGCAAAAGTAGGAAGTCAAGAGATACCTGTAGTACAGGCAAATTTGGCCTTGGAGTACAGAATGAAGCAGGGCAAAGGCTAACAGAGTTTTGCCAAGAGAACACACTGGTCATAGCAGACACACTCTTCCAACAACACAAGAGAAGACTCTACACATGAACACCACCAGACGGTCAACACAGAAATCAGATTGATTATATCTTTGCAGCCAAAGATGGAGAAGCTCTACACAGTCAGGAAAAACAAGACCAGGAGCTGACTGTGGCTCAGATCATGAACTCCTTATTGCCAAATTCAGACTTAAAATGAAGAACGTAGGGAAACCATTCGACCATTCAGGTATGAGGTAAATCAAATCCCTTAGGATTATACAGTGGAAGTGAGAAATAGGTTCAAGGGATTAGATCTGATAGACTGAGTGCCTGAAGAACTATGGACAGAGGTTCAAGACATTGTACAAGAGGCAGTGATCAAGACCATCCCCAAGGAAAACAAATGAAAAAAGGCAAAATGGTTGTCTGAGAAGGGCTTACAAATAGCTGAGAAAAGAAGAGAAGCTAAAGGCAAAGGAGAAAAGGAAAGATGTACCCATTTGTATATATATATAGAGTCCCAAAGAATAGCAACAAGAGATAAGAAAGCCTTCCTCAGTGATCAATGCAAAGAAAAAGAGGAAAATAATAGAATGCGAAAGACTAAGAGATCTCTTCAAGAAAATTAGAGAAACCAAGGGAAATTTTTATGCAAATTTGGGCACAATGAAGGACAGAAATGGTATGGACCTAACAGAAGCAGAAGATATTAAGAAGAGGTAGCAAGAATACACAGAAGAACTATACAAAAAATATATTCATGACCCAGATAACCACAATGGTGTGATCACTCACCTAGAGCCTGACATCCTGGAATGCAAAGTCAAGTGGGCCTTAGGAAGCAGCACTATGAACAAAGCTAGTGGAGGTGATGGAATTCCAGTTGAGCTATTTCAAATCCCAAACGATGGTGCTGTTAAAGTGTTTCACTCAATATGCCAGCAAATTTGGAAAACTTAGCAGTGGACACAGGACTGGAAAAGGTCAGTTTTCATTCCAATCCCCCAAAACTGCAATGCCCAATAATTTTCAAACTACTGCACAATTGCACCCATCTCACACTCTAGTAAAGTAATGCTCAAAATTCTCCAAGCCAGGCTTCAACAGTATGTGAACCGTGAACTTCCAGATGTTCAACCTGGCTTTAGAAAAGGCAGAGGAACCAGAAATCAAATTGCTAGCATCCACTGGATCATTGAAAAAGCAAGAGAGTTCCAGAAAAACATCTATTTCTGCTTTATTGACTATGCCATAGCCTTTGACTGTGTGGATCACAATAAACTGTGGAAAATTCTTCAAGAGATTGGAATATCAGACCCCCTGACCTGCCTCCAGAGAAATCTGTATGCAGGTCAAGAAGCAACAGTTAGAACTGGACATGGAACAACAGACTGGTTCCAAATCGGGAAAGCAGTATGTCAAGGCTGTATATTGTCACGCTGCTTATTTAACATATGCAGAGTACATCATGCGAAATGCCAGGCTGTATGAAGCACAAGCTGGAATCAAGAATGCCAGGAGAAATATCTATAATCTCAGGTATGCAGCTGATACCACCCTTATGGCAGAAAGCAAAGAGGAACTAAAGAGCCCTTTGATAAAAGTGAAAGAGGAGAGTGAAAAAGTTGGCTTAAAACTCAACATTCAGAAAACTAAGATCATGGCATCTGGTCCCATCACTTCATGGCAAATAGATGGGGAAACAGTGGAAACAGTGAGAGATTTTTATTTTGTTGGGCTCCAAAATGACTGCAGATGGTGAATGCAGCCATGAAATTAAAAGACGCTTGCTCCTTGGAACAAAAGCTATGACCAACCTAGACAGCATATTCAAAAGCAGAGACATTACTTTGCCAACAAAGGTCCATCTAGTCAAAGTTATGGTTTTTTTCAGTAGTCATGTATGGATGTGAGAGTTGGACTATAAAAAAAGCTGAGCACCGAAGAATTGATGCTTCTGAACTGTGGTGTTGGAGAAGATTCTTAAGAGTCCCTTGGACTGCAAGGAGATCCAACCAGTCAATCTTAAAAGAAATCAGTCCTAAATATTGTTTGAAAGGACTAATGCTGAAGCTGAAACTCCAATACTTTGGCCACCTGATGCAAAGAACTGACTCATTTGAAAAGACCCAGATGCTGGGAAAGATTGAAGGTGGGAAGAGAAGGGGATGACAGAGAATGAGTTGGTTGAATGGCATCACCAACTCGATGGACATGAGTTTGAGTAAGCTCCAGGAGTTGGTGATGGACAGGGAAGCCTGGTGTGCTGCAGTCCATGGGGTCACAAAGAGTCAGACACAACTGAGTGACTGAACTGAACTGAATCAAGAGAGAGAGAGTCCATCACTATCTTCCCTCAGCCAGTAACCCATCTAAAGGAGCTAAGGATCTAACCAGTAACCCATTTAAAGCTGGATCCAAAGGATAAATTTTCTCTGGGTAAAACTTAAGTAGACCATATTTGGGGGCAGAATAACATTTACACATTCAGTAAGATAATTGTGGAATAATCTGAGAATCACCCTAGCTACATAATTTTACTTGTTTGTATCTTCCATTTCTTATTAAATTTTCACTAAACCCACAAGTCTCTTTCTAAATGTCCCAGCTGTCTTCCTTGAGATTTCCATTCAGAGAAAAACTCCGAATGATGCAAATTGACTTAATGGTCATTTTGATACTATTGCACGTTTATAAATTCTAGGATTTAATTACTTCCTCCATATCATTTTAATTCCTAACAAGTGTTAAGAATCAAGAGGGCTTATTCTTACTCTTACCTCTCGTTAGCTCTTAGGCTTTACTTTGCATGTCGCAGACATTTCGTAAACACTTACAGACTATATGGCCAAATCAGCTTAAAAAATTTGAGTTCAAGGTCTCTCTTGATATCAACCCCCACAAGCATTCTGCAGCTCCCTGCTACAAGATTCCCTCTGGTGAGCTGGGGCATATTGCATCATGTTTAAAGTAAATTGCTTTTGTAATTTCAAATTGTTTTTGGCAAAAGAGGCAAAGTGAATTAGCTCAGTGTCTTTTGTTTCTCATTAACCATGAAGCATATTGAATTTAGAAAAATTGTGTGAATATATGATAGTACATTACATTTTGTCAAATCTAGCTACTCCAAAAGTTGTTCTGTTACAAATCAGGAGACAGATGGAAGGGGCTTCCCAGGCTGCGCAGTGGGAAAGAATTTGCATGCTAATGCAGTAGACCCCAGAGATGTAGGTTTGATCCCTGGGTCAGGAGATCCCCTGGAGTTGGAAATGGCAACTTGCTCCAGTATTCTTGCCTGGAGAATCCCATGGACAGAGGAGACTGGTGGGCTACAGTCCATGGGGTCAAAAAGAGTTGGAAATGACTGAGTACACACACAGATGGAAGATGCAAAATCCTGACCTACAGATAAAAATAGTATTTCTGGCCACCAAAACGCCAGGAAGTTTGACTATGATAATATAATACCATACATATTGCTTTCATATTCAGATAAAAATTTTCCACCAAACAATTAAAGTTCACTTTGAGATTATTCTAAAACCTTACTGAAATTTTCAGGTGGGGAGGGGATTCTTTAAATTGCCCAGTGTGGATTGCGGGGGTCTTTGTTTCCCACACATTTACGTTACTGAACAGCCACAGCTCAGTTCAGCAGTTGTGATCATCACTAAACCATGAATCATGGATTCAAACATATCACGAAGTAATGTTTTAAACTTCACTGGAGATGGTGTTACCTTCCCCATCTCACGATGATGCACGGAATCAATCAACTTCAAACATCTTAAATAAATTGCAAGTTTGTGAAGACAGAAAGAAGATAACATTCATTAAAAATAAATGCCCAGTTCATTACCCACAATGTCACTTACAAGGTCCTAACAGTGCAGAAGCTGGTTACTCCTTGCTAATGTTTTCTCGGAAAACAACTAGTGGAATCTTGCCGGAATGTCCCACGAAGGCAGGACTGTGAGTCTAGACTTTTCTGTCTAGAATTTCTGTCAAATGGCATTTGACAGAAATTGCATTTACTCCCTTTAGTGTTAAATGTCCCTGTCACACTTTAACTTTCTAGGCAAACTCATTGTTTATTAAAAGGTTGAACTTTAACTGTCTGCTCAACAATTCATATAGATATTAGTGCCTTTAACTCCCTGAATGGGTCCTCCATCTATAGGATTCTCCAGGCAAGGATACTGGTGTGGGTTGCCATGCCTTCCTCCACTGAACTGACTAAATGCTGCTTAAATTTCTAGGCAGGGCACTGAGTCCAGATTCTTAAATATCCCTGGACATTACTTTATGCCAGAGCCTTCTCTTTACTATGGACCTTACCACGGAGGTCTTTGGAAGACATCAGAGCAAAGCTATGAGGTAGACACAGAGAGAAGCCCTGCACAAACTCCATTCATTCCTGAGCCAGGTCTGCCTGATGCCAGCCCTGATCCATGCAGATGACTTTGTTCTCTGCTCTCACTGATGTCAAAAAAATCCATCAATTCTAGGTACGTGACATGAGCAGCTGCTGCTTTGCCTTCTGATTTTGTTCAAAGAGAAATTTTTTTTTTACGAAAAATATTTTTCATGATTTACTGGAAATAATTGTAATTCATCACAGTATAAGTTTAAGGTATATTGTGTGATGGTTGAGTTACATATATCATAAAATGATTACCATAATAGGTTTAGTTAACATCCATTATAATACAGATACAATAAATGGAAAAGGAAAAAAAAATTCTCCTTGTGATGAGACACACAATCTACTGTCTCAACAGAGCTCCTGTATATCATATGGTAATAGTAAGCATAACCATCATGTTGTTCATTACATCCCCTCTACTTATGCATCATAAGCTGAGGAGTTTATACTTTTTGACTGGGGGCTTCCCTGATGGCTCAGCAGGTAAAGAATCTGCCTGCCATGCAGGAGACACAGGAGACGCGGAGGAGGAAATGAAAACCCACCCCAGTATTCTTGCTGGGAAAATCTCATGGACAGAGGAAGCTGGTGGGCTACAGTCTATGGGGTCACAAAGAGTTGGACACAACTGAGCACATGGCACATACCTTTTGACTATTTTCCTCCAATTCCCCTTCTTCCCATGTAAAAAGGAACTTTAAAGATGGTCAGAGAAGGCCAGACTGACATTACGCAACTCAGTATTGAAACTTTTGAATGAAAAATAGAACTGTACTGAATAAATCTGCTAAATCTTTCTTCTTTCTGTTACAGATGTTTATGCATTAGAAACCTATAATAAAAGGATATATTAGAACATTTATTTTAGACATAGGGGTTGAGTGAGAATTTAGTTTTATTTTCTAGCACCTTATTTCCAGTAATACAACTACTTTTATCACTGGATATATCACTATTTAATGGTTGTAAGCCATGATGGTGAAACTACATTCAAGAAGTCAGAGGGAAAAAAAAGATAATGGAGACTCTAAGAAGGAAAGGAACTAATTTACCTTCAGAAGAATTTATGGAAAATTATGTTAATCAAGTCCTTGTTACGTTCAGGGGTGTATATGAAGTGTGTTCACATTTATTATTTGATTTTTCAACCCCTTAGTTAATGCTATGTATGATTTATATTCATACTTGAGTTTAATATTAAAACTCAGATTTAATTCTAGTACATAGGACTTCCCTGGTAGCTTAGCTGGTAAAGAATCGCCTGCAATGCAGGAGACCCGGGTTTGATCCCTGGGTTGGGAAGATCCCCTGGAGAAAGGAACGGCTACCCACTCAGGTATTCTAGCCTGGAGAATTCCATGGATAGTCCATGGGATTGTAAAGAGTCCGACACAACAGAGTCACTTTCACTTTCACTTTTTTCCACATAGAAGTTGGTGCTAGCTGTTGGCTGTCAGTCAGGAGCCTTGGTTTCTTTCCACATGGAATTCCCCATGAAGCTGCGTGAAATTCCCCATAGTATTGTATCTGGGTTCCAAGAGTGAGTGTTCCAGGAAAAAGTCAGTGGAAGCTTCCAGTCTCTTAAGGTCTGGCTACCAAAGCTGACATAAAACCATTTCCTCTGTATTCTATTGTCATAGTAGTGAGAGGGCTGTCCCAGACTCAAGGGGAGGGGACAAATACCCCACCTCTCAGTGGGAAAGCATCAAAGAATTTTTGACTACTTCCAGTCTGCCCTGTTCAGTTGCTAAGTCATGTCCGACTCTTTGCAACAGCATGGACTGCAGCACACCCAGCTTCCCTGTCCTTTACCATCTCCTGGAGTTTGCTCAAATTCATGTCCATTGAATCAGTGATGCCATCCGACCATCTCATCCTCTGCCAACTTCTTCTTTTGCCTTCAATCTTTCCCAGCATCAGGGTCTCTTCCAAAGAGTTGGCTCTTCAGGTGGCCAAAGTATTGAACTTCAGGATCACTCCTTTCAATGAATACTCAGGATTGATTTCCTTTAGGATTGACTGGTTTGATCTCCTTGCAGTCCAAGAAACTCTCAAGAGTCTTCTCCAGTACCACAGTTCAAAAGCATCAGTTCTTTGGCGCTCTGCCTTCTTTATATCAATCTTAAATCAATCTGCTGTAGTAACTTGATTATTTCAGACTATGATCACTAAAAGGGAATTTAGAGGTAATCTACTCTATTGGTTTCCAAATTAAGGTGAATGATGAACCGCTGGTGCTCAAAGAGAAAATATTAGAACTTCATTACTTTTTTGGGTACATTACCATACAATATAGTAGAATTTTTGTTTTGATATACAGCTATATAAATTTTAGTTCATTAATAGATTTGAACAGCTACCACTGCAACCAAGATACAGAAGTTTTTTTTTTTTATCATTTCAAAAAATTCTCTTATGCTATTTATAATTATGCCCTTACTTCACCCATGGGAAACACTGATTAATTTTCTATGACAACAGTTTCCTTTATTTTGAGAGTGTCAAATAAATGGAATAACAGAGTGTGTTACCTTTTGAATCTAATTTTTCACAATGTATCTCAGAATCATCTAAGTTGTTGCATGTTGGTAGTTTCTTCTTTTTTTACTTCTGAGTGGCACTGCATTGCATTAATACACCAGTTAATCCCTAAAGGAAATCAGTTCTAAATATTCATTGGAAGGATTGATGCTGAAGCTGAAGCTCCAATACATTGGCCACCTGATGCGAAGAACTGACTCATTGGAAAAGACCCTGATGCTGGGAAAGATTGAAGCCAAAAGGAGAAGGGGATAACAGAGGATGAGATGGTTGGATGGCATCGAGTCAAAAAACATGAGTTTGAGCAAACTCTGGGAGATAGTGAAGGACAGGGAAGCCTGGCATGCTGTAGTCCATGGGGTCACAAAGAGTCGGACCCGACTGAGTGACTGAACTGAACTGAATATACCAGTTGGTTTATCTACTCACCTATTGAAGGATGTTTCGATTGTTTCCAGTTTTAGCTGTCACAAATAAAAGTGGTATGGACATTCATGTACAGAGCTTCATTATATTTTAATCCATATATTAAAAATATACACCTGAGGTATGTTTAAAAATGGGCATAATGTATTGGTATAGTAATACAAGTTTATAATATATATATAACTTGTGTGTGAGTCCTCACTAACTTAGTGGTAAAGGTATGTGATCAAAAAGTCTGGAGATTGGGACTTCCCTGGGGGTTCAGTGGTTATGACTCTGAGCTTCCAATGCAGGGGGTCCAGGTTTGATCCCTGGTCAGGGAACTAGATCCTACATGCTGCAACTAAGAGTTCACACACCGAAACTAAAGATCCCACGTGCCACAACTAAGACCTGGCACAACCAAATAAATAAATGATTATTTTTTTAAAAGTCTGGAGATTGTGTTGCTAACGGTTAAATGGGATGACAGATGCATTGGGCTTCCTTATACTGTACTTTAAACTCTTTTGTTTTAAAAATCTACATAATACAAAATTTTAAATATTTATAGACTTCTCTCTGGTCCAGGGGCTTCTCTGCTGGCTCAGATGGTAAACAATTTGCCTGCAACGTGGAAGACCCAGGTATGATCCCCTGGAGAAAGGCATGGCAACCCACTCCAGTATTCTTACCTGGAGAATTTCACGGAGAGAGGAGCCTGGCGGACTGCAGACCATGGGGTCACAAAGAGTCAGCCAGGACCGAATAGCTAACACACAGTCACACACACTCTGGCCCACTGTACTCCCATGACGGATGAAGAGCTGAGACTGGGGGTATCATGGACTCAGGAGCAGATTGGCAGAGAGACACCCAGGTCTCCTGCCTCTTCCCAGTGTGTCATGCTGCTCACAACCAATGTAGGTGAAATAACAGATTACATATGATTTTAAATTAACTGTATATATTCTCACATTCTAGCATTTGATAACCACATATTTGGATGAATCAATATTTTTAAGAAACACACATGAGAGCAAGCTGAGGTCAGCGACAGGATTCTTATTCCGTCTTCGTTCTTCTTATTCCCCTGGCACACTAGACAGGTATAATGCAGGGAAAACAAATTAGCAGGCTTGTGAGAACAGAAAGTCCTCACTCTCTTTTCCTGGTGTGTGAAGAGATCCTATTCCTTTTTAGCCTTTTGCTACTAACCCCAGCAACTTGTAGAAAAACAAGGATAAAGACTACCAGGAATATGATTGCTAACCTGAGGCAAAGGCTTCCTAGGTGGTACTAGTAGTAAAGAACCTGCCTGCCAATGCAGGAGATGAAAGAGATGCGGGTTAGATGTCTGGGTTGGGAAGATCCCCTGGAAGAGGGCATGGCAACCCACTCCAGTATTCTTGCCTGGAAAATCTCATGGACAGAGGAGACTTTTGGGCTAGGCTCCATAGGGTCACAAAGAGTCGGACACAACTGCAATTCGCATACATGCACCCTGATGTAAAAGAGTCTAATTTGTCTGAAACCAGCCCCTGCCATGCTTCGACTTCTTTACTGTCACTGGTTTGGGTTGGAAAACTGTTTACACACTATTTACTGTTATTTATCTATTATTTCCCTGTAATTTTTGCTGTAAAAGGAAAACTAAACTACCTGGATCAGCTTAGTTTGGCTTTTTTTTTTTTTTTCCAAAGAGTATCGTGCTTGTGCTCAATCGTGTCCAACTCTTTGTAATTGCATGGACTGTAGCCCGCCAGGCTCCACTGTCCATGGGATTTTCCAGGCAAGAATACTGGAGTGTTTTGCCATTTTCTCCTCCTGGGGATTATCCCAACCCAGGGATTGAATCCATGTCTCCTGTGTCTCCTGCATTGGCAGATGGATTCTTTATGCTGAGCCACATGGGAAGCCCTTTGCTTGGCTAAAACCTACCAAATAACCGTTCTTCTTTCCCTTCCATTCTTAGATTTTGACGGTCAATTAAAGATAATGGAAAGGGCTTTCCTGGTGGTCTAGTGGTTGAGAATCTGCCTGTTAATGCAGGGAACACCATTCTATCCCTTGTCCAGGAAGGTTGCGCATGCTGTGGAGCAACTAAGCCCATGAGCCACAATTACTGAAACCCTGAGCACTAGAGCCCATGTTCCGAAACAAGAAAAGCCAGCACAACGAGAAGCCCTCGCACTGCAACTAGAGAAAGCCCATGCAGCAACGAAGACCCAGTGCAGTCCAAAATAAATAAATATTTTTCAAAAAGATAAAGGGGAAAGACTGGACTTCAGACATAGTAGACTTGTATGCAATTCAGCCAAGGAGCCCAGACTTGAAACACAGGACTCTAGCTCCTTACAATTCCGCAAGTCTCAGCTACTCAAATTCTCACTTACTTCCTCTGTTTTACCTACAGTACGAAGAGAGCATTGTATTTCCAATAAATAATGTATAATTAATTAGCATTTCCAAAAGCATAGTACCCTTCACATATAATTGTCTTCTCTGTACTGAAACAGCAGGTCCTAATGAGATCAGGGTTTTGTCTTGGAGCAGTCAGGTCCTGTTATTCGGCAATTATGAAGTGCTTAGGGATACAACTCAATTTTTCTGGGTTCATCCATCTAAAAGCAACCTTATTACTATGGAATGGATAGAATTTTTCTACATGGGGAATCTTATTTAACAAAGTTAGAGACAAAAGACCCTTGCTGTAAGGAAATTTTAATATGCACTGCCGTAGAGAACTTCATAATTCTGAATTAAATAGAACAGAGAAGTCAGTAGAGAGACTGCTCACATTTTTGAGTATGGCTTTGTCTGCTATTGTTATAAATACTCAATATTGACTAGTCTATTCAACTAGTTTAAATAAATAGAGAAGTTTGTTTCTTTTATTCCTTAGACAAGATTTTTAAATGTATATATATGTATACACACAGACACTTGTTACAGATAAGCTGTTATTCTAATGTGTGCTAAGTCGCTTCAGTTGTGTCCAACTCTTTGTGACCCTTTGGACTTTGTAGCCCACCAGGCTTCTCTGTCCATGGAATTCTCCAGGCAAGAATACTGGAGTGGGTTGCCACTTCCTCCTTCAGGGCATCTTTCCAACCCAGGGACCGAACTCACATCTCTTATGTCTCCTGTTATTTTAATACCTATTTTATTTATGCCTTATGGCCTCAAATAACTGTAAGCTCTTTTCAATGATGTATCATTCTCTTAAGTTAGAAAATGAGGCTTAAGTGACGCAGGTCACTGAAGTGCAGTATCTACTTAGGCAGTTTCAACCTGATGATGGGAGATAAGCAGAGCAGGGGTTTGAGTTGGTAGCGTGGTGATGTTTGTGGAGGAGGAGGTCTGAGACAGGATCACATATTTTGATGTAGGAAGAATCTTTTGCTACAATTCACCTTCAAGGTTGTTATTGATATGCCTGCAAAATATTTGTTCTTTGTGCTTTTTCATGGTGTGACTGCACCTGTGTCCTTCATTCCCTTGCTCCAGAACTCTCTGTAACTGATGGGGCTGTCTGAAATTGACCAGCAGTCAGGGGACTTGAGCCAGTGGGTATGATGGCTTTACGCTCTATAGTAGCAGCATGGAGTGATCAACTCTGTCACCTTACACTTCATCACAATATGATTTCTTCAGCTGGCTACACAAAGGGTTACCTGGAGGAGGTTTTCACACATTATTCTCTGGACCTCATTTCATACCCAGTCATGAAGTTCTCCAGAGAGCGAGACTCAGAAACTCAAGAATCTATCAAAACATTCCTGGGTAATTCTGACTGGCAGCCCCTTGTTGATCACAATTTCAATTGGCTGGTTTAAGTGGTTCAAGTAGAGCCATGTAGAATGTAAAGATCACACACATATACACTATCATAACTAATCAAATTAAGTGGATCAGTTAATCTAATGGATTTTATATCATGATAGCATCTGGGCACCTTTTGGCAGTAGACTATAGAGATTAGAGAGAAAATGATATTCCTACTTCCTCCATAATAGCTCAATTGCATGTATATACTGTAGGATGGATTTACCTCAGCCACCTGTTGAATCTAGAATATAAGGCACTTATGATTTTCACCTAAATGTATATCTAGTAAAACTGGAAAATGCATAGGAATTAAAAGTAAGGTCACTAAGCTTGGTAAAGCGTGTTGATTATTACTTAGGGAAATCTACTTCCTAGTTGGTATTTCAAAATTTCCTTAAATTTGCTACAATGAAACCCATGAATTGTTTCATTTATCAGAGGAGATGGTGTGAGGAGGGGATGGGAGTCCATGGATTTGGTTTTTTTTTTTTTTTTAATTTTTTTAAAATTTTATTTTATTTTTAAACTTTACAATATTGTATTAGTTTTGCCAAATATCGAAATGAATCCACCACAGGTATACATGTGTTCCCCATCCTGAACCCTCCTCCCTCCTCCCTCCCCATACCATCCCTCTGGGTCGTCCCAGTGCACCAGCCCCAAGCATCCAGTATCATGCATCGAACCTGGACTGGCGATTCATTTCATATATGATATTATACGTATTTCAATGCCATTCTCCCATATCATCCCACCCTCTCCCTCTCCCACAGAGTCCAAAAGACTCTTCTATACATCAGTGTCTCTTTTGCTGTCTCGTATACAGGGTTATTGTTACCATCTTTCTAAATTCCATATATATGTGTTAGTATACTGTATTGGTGTTTTTCTTTCTGGCTTACTTCACTCTGTATAATAGGCTCCAGTTTCATCCACCTCATTAGTACTGGTTCAAATGTATTCTTTTTAATGGCTGAGTAATACTCCATTGTGTATATGTACCACAGCTTGCTTATCCATTCATCTGCTGATGGACATCTAGGTTGCTTCCATGTCCTGGCTATTATAAACAGTGCTGCGATGAACATTGGGGTACATGTGTCTCTTTCCCTTCTGGTTTCCTCAGTGTGTATGCCCAGCAGTGGGATTGCTGGATCATAAGGCAGTTCTATTTCCAGTTTTTTAAGGGATCTCCA
>NW_011489300.1:224082-224565 GCF_000754665.1 Bison bison bison | reverse complement strand
TATTCTTTACATCTCTATCTCTTTTGCTGTCTTGCATATAGGGTCATCGTTACCATCTTTCTAAATTCCATATATATGTGTTAGTATACTACATTGGTGTTTTTCTTTCTGGCTTACTTCACTCTGTATAATAGGCTCCAGTTTCATCCACCTCATTAGTACTGGTTCAAATGTATTCTTTTTAATGGCTGAGTAATACTCCATTGTGTATATGTACCACAGCTTGCTTATCCATTCATCTGCTGATGGACATCTAGGTTGCTTCCATGTCCTGGCTATTATAAACAGTGCTGCGATGAACATTGGGGTACATGTGTCTCTTTCCCTTCTGGTTTCCTCAGTGTGTATGCCCAGCAGTGGGATTGCTGGATCATAAGGCAGTTCTATTTCCAGTTTTTTAAGGGATCTCCACACTGTTCTCCATAGTGGCTGTACTAGTTTGCATTCCCACCAACAGTGTAAGAGGGTTCCCTTTTCTCCACA
>NW_011489300.1:212342-223982 GCF_000754665.1 Bison bison bison | reverse complement strand
GAAATGGTACCTCATAGTGGTTTTGATTTGCATTTCTCTGATAATGAGTGATGTTGAGCATCTTTTCATGTGTTTGTTAGCCATCTGTATGTCTTCTTTGGGGAAATGTCTATTTAGTTCTATTTGATTCTAATCTTATTAATATCTTTGTTATGTCATATGGGAGACCTAGAGAAAGTCACAATCTCCTTTCTTGTTTTTTTTTTCCCACTTGGGATGTTTGGTCAAATCATCTCTATAGTCTCTTTGGGATTATATCCCGTGATTATAATCATCTATGAAGCAACTGTCAGAATTGTATTGTCCTCTGTTCCACTGGTGTTTACCCATTAGGTAGGTGATGCTACACCAACTGGAGATGATAAGTGATGCGTAGCATCAGAAATCAACGGGCTAGTGCAAAGCAGAGGTCTCTAAGACCACAGGGAGGGTTGTTGATGGAAGGCCTCATGGTAGTTATAATTGGGTCAGGGCTGTAAAAAGACCATTTAAATCGGTGAAAGGAATGAAGAGGGCATTCCAGGCCAAGCAAGAAGCCAGGAAAGTGGAATATACAAGCCCTGCAATCAGTCTTTCCATCCCCCACCATGAAAGAGCAACTGAATCTCCCCAGGAAGTAAACCTCTCTCTTTTGCACTCCCAAAGCACATTGCAACTATTATTATTATGGCAGTTACCACCATCTTTTTTTCCTGTATTTTCTTCTTCCCTTAGACCACAGGCCCATTTTCCACTCACCTTTATATTGTCATGATCCAGCAGATACTGAGTCTCTGGTAGACTGAATATCTAACAAACACGTGACATGAATGGATAGGGAAGATGACGAAGATGCTGGGGAGGTGAGGCGGATGGAGGGAATGGTACGGTCCATTCCGAGAGGGACTCAGTGCTCATTCTCCCAGCAATGGGGAGTGTCGCTGACCAATCACTTTTGGGAAAGTACTCACAGCTAAAGAACGCTGTCTCATCACAGGTGAGGGAGGGGTCCATATGCAATGGCTGGTTAATGTAGGAGTAAAAAAATCCTCAGCCTCCTTCCCTCAAAGTGAGCAGTTTTTGAAGGGCTCTGACCATTCCGGAGCTCCCTGGGGGACTGGTTGACATCTCTGCTGAGATTTCATTGTAGTTCACATCTCTTTGTTCTGTCCTTCTTGCCCCACTACATCCCATCTGCATCCAAAGGACACGCCCCATTAAACTTCTGGGTGTAGATTTCCACCTAGGAGTCTGTTTCTCACAGAATCCAATCTGAGATGGCCAGGGGGAGTTTAGTTTATATAATCCTCCTACTACAGAGGATGAGGTTGGAACAACAATGCCTTAAGCCCAAATGACATCTCTGCAGGAATTAGAAGGAGTTGCCTTTACTCATCTATCAGAAAATTATGGCCCTGAATATACAAACCTGTGTGATTATAAAGGCAGGAGGTGCTCCCACAGTTCAATGGTACTTTACGATGGTTAGAGGCAGCCTTGAAGTGGAAAGGTAGATTTGTGCTTCATCAATGAAAGGTTTTTCTAATCCGTTTGTGCATTTTTATCTTCTCAATGCTACACTCTTATTTTTGCTGAAGTTCAAGTGTGGTAATATGATGTCAGCTTTTAACCCAAATTTAAGCAATGGTTCTTTTCATGGCTGCTCTATTTGAATTTGTTATCAGGCTTCAACACCATACCATTCTTGAAATAGATACTTGTGAGTTTTCTATTCAGTATTATATGCACTTATTAATATTGGTACTGGGCATTACAGTGTCAAGGGGAAAATGGTTTATGGTTTCTGTGTATTTATATATTTGTTCACTGGGGAATATCTTCAGCAGAAGGGTGACTCTCTTAAATATGGTCCTTGGGAATCCTTGGGCTACACATGACACCATAAATAACTTGAACATTTAGCCCAAAGATGGCAAGAACAATGTGACAGAGCACCCTGCCAAGTCTGTGCAGAAAAAGAGATCTGAGAAATAATTCCCAAAGTTGGTTCCAGCATAAGTCTTTCTTAGATTCCCCTAGATTAGTTGATTTTATCCTTTGATGCTTTCCTTATAATACTAAACCACAGAAAAGTAGCATGTATGTTACACACATGCAAGTTGGACCATTAGGGTAAAATGCTTTAAAGATTAATTAACATAAAACTTTGTTGTTGTTTAGTCACTAAGTCATGTCCTATTCTTTGCGACCCCATGGATTACAGCCCACCATGCTATTCTGCCATTGGATTTTCCAGGCAAGAATACTGGAGTGGGTTGCCATTTCCTTCTCCAAGGGATCTTTCTGACCCAGGGATCAAACCCGAGTCTCCTGCTTGGCAGGTGGATTCTTTATCACTGAGCCATCTGGGAAGCCCCAACATAGAATTTACCTCATGTTAATGCTTTTTTGAAACAATGTTTTCACATGTAAGAATCAACTGCTTTCTATTTTTGTACTATTATCAATAGAATTTTTTTATGTCATTTACTCAGAAGCTTTCAAATATTCTATCTCCTTCCAGTAGGAGGAAATAAATTATACTCACCATCAAGAAGGTAAAGTTGGCAATAGAACAACCACTGTAGGTCAGTGGGTGCCTTTTTCTTTTGAGAATATGCTCCATTTTGATAGCAGAAGGATTTGGCCACCTTGTCAATCCAATTTAAACTTCACAGAGGGTCATAAGTTAGTAATGAGAAACTGGGTTTTCACAGTTGCATCCTGGAGGAATTTTTTTTTTCCTCCAGCCTAATCTGTAGCATTGGTCATCAGCTTCTGTATAATGGCTTCTCACTAGCAAGGCTACTGGCACATTGCCCCCAAAAGTACAGCTTTTCTGGGTTTCCATTTTTAATGAGCAGTAAATGAGAAATGCATTATTATCTCTAGTTTCTCTTTTCAGTAACACTGTGTCGCTTAGTGAGGTTGATTTATGGGCACATGAACACAAGGACCTGGCCATGTGGATTTCTTAAGAATCTTCCACCAGTTGTGTCCTTCAAATGAGAGGAAGATGGAGCTTAGGGAGGACATTTTTAACAACAATACATTATCTTTTATCATCTAAACTAATGTTGATGTGCTGAAGATGTGGGTCAGGCAAAGAGGCAAGTGTCTTTCACTTTACAGTAAGTCTCCTACATGAGTGAGTGAGTGAAGTCGCTCAGTCGTGTCCGACTCTTTGCGACCCCGTGGACCGTAGCCCACCAGGCTCCTCCGTCCATGGGATTCTCCAGGCAAGAATACTGGAGTGGGGTGCCATACTGACCTTCAAGTTGCAAATTTTCAAAGATAGGAACGTGTGTGCCAGGCCCTGTATGTCAGCTACTGTACTGTACTACTGTACTTTCCAGGATACTGTACTGTAAGATGAAAAATGTTTTATTTTTGTGTTTGTTTTTTACATACCTACTATTTGTGTGAAAAATATTATAAACCTATTAAAGTGCAATAGTATATAGCTGATTGTGTTAGCTGGGTACCTGGGTAAACTTTGACGGACTCACAAATGAATTGGACTTACGGACACGCTCTCACAGCTGAACTTCTTCATACGCAGGGGACTGAGTGTGATATATAATTTAGAAATTCAGGACCACTTCAAAAATAATGATGTGCTTCAAAATGAGATTGGAAGCCGTATTATATCTCCAATTCTATTTCTTGTTAAGAAGAAGTCCTCCGCAAACCACGTAAGGTTACCTATTACATTGATGGAAAGCACGAACCAGCAATCAACTGCTCTTTCTTCTTCTAAGGTTACAATCTTTGTGGTCAGAAAATTTTTCTAGTGATGAGAAAGACATTTAAGTGCTTTGAGTATTAAATGTGAACTTTGAGATGGGACAAGACCTCAATCTCGATATAGTGAAAAAGGAAATACAAACACAAACAAAAGAGAAAAGAAAAATCCACTACCACCCTGTCTCTATCACAGTGATTATGAAGCATAAAGCTTTGCCACCCAGCCTGGAGGGGGGGGGAGTTTGGGGAGAATGGATGCATGTACATGTATGGCTGAGTCCCATCACTGCTCACCTGAAGCTGTCACAACACTGCTAACAGGCTACGTTGTTGCTGTTCAGCTACTCAGTCATGTCCGACTCTTTTGCAACCCCGTGGCCTGTAGCCTGCCAGGCTCCCCTGTCCACGAGATCTCCCAGGCAAAAGTAATGGAGTAGGTTGCCATCTCCTTGTCCAGGGGATCTTCCTGACCCAGGAATCAAACCTGTGTCTGCTGCATTGCAGGCAGATTCTTTATCACTGAGCCACCAGGGAAGGCCTAATCAGGTATACGCCAATACAAAATAAAAAGTATAAAAAGAAAAACTTTGCCACAGATTATCATCTCCTTGGCAGTGAGATATTTGGGAGTTGACTTTGCCAGTTATAAAACAAAAGGAAACATTTACTATCAATGGAGATGGGAAAGACATTCTTCTAGGCAACAGTTGGTATCATTTTTAGAACTGTCATTTTACAGAAACCAAAAGGTCAAACTCTGTAACTCATTATTACAAAAGATAATTTAGGCTTTGAATCTTGCAGGTGTGTCAAGGTAAAGTGCAACCAGCATGAACTAAACACTCTTGTTCATGCCTATGATAAATTCAGGAGAATAAAACTACCAGGAAACACACATTGCAGAGAAAATTAGACAATACTAAAGGTGTTGTAGACTCAGATTGCTTCAAATTATTTAGCTAAATACTCACATCCATGTTTCTGTTTGTTTACTTAGAGTTTCTTCTTCACGGATTGTTAGAGCTCCCTAACTATATTTAGTAGTCTTCCATTAAAGCATCTCCTCAGATCTCACCTACTCCAGGAAGCATTTTTGAAATTGATATTGCTTTCTTGTAATTCTCCCCCTCACCTCTACTGGCTGGTTTTTAACCTGCCCCTCCTTCATTCCCACCTTAATATGTGGGCTCACCAGAGTTCTGCCTTTGATCAGGTCTTCTTGTTTTACATGTTCTCCCTGGTCATGTAATAACCTTTCACGCCAACTAACCTCTGGTCTGAAGCGGTCATCCTGCATGCTGCTGGATGGCTTGTGGACCCTCTCAGCGAGCATGTCTAATATCACACACCTGACACACTCCCTCCCCAACCTGTTCCAAGTTCCGCATCCTCTCCTCTACCTTGCTAATGATGTTACTGTCAAGTGAGTCATTCTTCTCCCTCCCTTTCCTTTCACTGAGACTCCAAATCTTAATTAAATCAGTCCCAGCCAAAGCATTTCCTTTCATTTCCCAAGCCATGTTCAAACTCTCATCATCTCTTGTCTAGACCATTTAAACAGCTTCATCTTTTTGGTGTTGCTATGGCCAGATCAGTTTCTCTTTATCTCACACACCATGTCATTATCTGATACCTACAAAACAAACATGACTCTCTTTATTTCTCCATTTCAAACCTCCATTGGCCCTCTTTTGACCATGGGATTAAACACAAATTTGTAAGTCTGGAAAAATGTATTTGTTAGGAAGTACCCTTAGCCAACAATACATGAACCGTGAACTTCCAGATATTCAAGCTGGTTAGAAAAGGCAGAGGAACCAGAGATCAAATTGCCAACATACGCTGGATCATCGAAAAAGCAAGAGAGTTCCAGAAAAACATCTAGTTCTGCTTTATTGACTATGCCAAAGCCTTTGACTGTGTGGATCACAATAAACTGTGAAAAATTCTGAAAGAGATGGGAATACCAGACCACCTGACCTGCTTCTTGAGAAACCTGTATGCAGGTCAGGAAGCAACAGTTAGAACTGGACATGGAACAATAGACTGGTTCCAAATAGGAAAAGGAGTACGTCAAGGCTGTATATTGTCACCCTGCTTATTTAACTTATATGCAGAGTACATCATGAGAAATGCTGGACTGGATGTAGCACAAGCTGGAATCAAGATTGCCAGGAGAAATATCAATAACCTCAGATATGCAGAGGACACCACCCTTATGGCAGAAAGTGAAGAAGAACCAAAGAGCCTCTTGATGAAAGTGAAAGACAAGAGTGAAAAAGTTGGCTTAAAACTCAACATTCAGAAAACTAAGATCATGGCATCCAGTCTCATCACTTCATGGCAAATAGATGGGGAAACAATGGAAACAGTGACCGACTTTATTATTTTGGGCTCCAAAATTGCTGCAGATGATGACAGCAGCCATGAAATTAAAAGACTCTTACTCATTGGAAGGAAAGTTATGACCAACCTAGATAGCATATTCAAAAGCAGAGACATCACTTTGCCAGCAAAGGTCTGTCTAGTCAAAGCTATGGTTTTTGCAGTAATCATGTACGGATGTGAGCATTGGATTATAAAGAAAGCTGAGGGCCAAAGAATTGATGCTTTTGAACTGTGGTGTTGGAGAAGACCCTTGAGAGTCCCTTGGACTGCAAGGAGATCAAACCAGTCCATCCTAAAGGAAACCAGTCCTGAATGTTCATTGGAAGGACTGATGTTGAAGCTGAAACTCCAATACTTTGGCCACCTGTTGTGAAGAACTGACTCTGAAAAGACCTTGATGCTGGGAAAGAGTGAAGGTGGGAGGAGAAGGGGACAACAGAGGATGAGATGGTTGGATGGCATCACTGACTCATTGGATCTGAGTTTGAGTAAACTCGTGGAGTTGGTGATGGACAGGGAGGCCTGGTGTGCTGCAGTCCATGGGGTCACAAAGAGTTGGACGCTACTGAGAGACTGAACTGACTGAACTGACCCTTAGCCATATGGTTACTATATTTCAGCTTCATAACTGCATCCAGTCACCTTGGTCTTTTGCTATTCCTGGCTCCAGACAATATTTTCCTAAGACAGTTTAAAAAAAAATCAATACTGCTTCCCCTTCCTGGTCTTTTCTTTCATCTAGCAAGGCCTCCCCCAAACTTTTAATACTTTTCCTTATTGATAAAAAATAAAATTTGCTAATGCGACTATTTGAAGCTTACTTTTAAAATTTATAAACTATTGTGCAAGCTTTGGGGTAGAATGTTTTTAAATCCTATCAGCTTATTCTCAGAGGCAAAAATGTGGCTTTACAGTTTCAGAGTTGATAAAAATCATTCATAAGTCCAATAGTAATGGATAGAAAGAAATCTTGTCCCCAGTAATTTCTCTTAAAAAAATTTCCATCTTCATCCAGTCCACAGAGGAAGCACAAATTACTCCAATAAATTCTTTTCTTCCTTCAATGACATGACTATTTCTAATGCCATGGAATACAGAAACCCATAACCCCAAAGAAGAAACTGTTGCTACTGTGACTGAAAAATGAATCAACGCTGTCTATGATTCAGAATAAATTAAAATGAAAATTAGGTGCTAAATGTTCTGTTATGCAAAGTGGTGATGATTAAGGAATATATTTTACTTACTATTATGAAAATTTCCAAACATAGAATTAGCGTAGGGAGAATAGTGTAAATGAATTCTCATTCTCAGCAATCAATGTCAACAATTAGTAAATTTTTGTCAATTGTGAATCATTTATCTCCCACAATTATATTTTTCTGGAATATTTTAAGGCAAATTCCAGTCATCACACTGTTTTATTTGTGAATATTTCAGTTTTAAACTGAAACTTAAAATATTTTTAAAAATATTAACAACAATATCATCATATTACCTAATAAAATTAGCAACAATTCCTTAACTACCATTGTTATTAACATATATCTGTATTGCCATTATTATTATTAAATCATTATTAACAATAATATCTTACTATCTCATCCAATCTGTTTTCAGATTTCTTCATTTATCCTATAAATAGCTTTCTTTCTTATACTTGTTTACTCAAATGAGGACTACATATTACAACTGGTTGATTTTTTAAAGATTTTTTATGTGGATCCTTTTTTAAAGTCTTTATTGAATTTGTTGCAATACTGCTTCTATTTTATGCTTTGTTTTTTTTGGCCTCAAGGCATGTGGGATTTAGATCCCCCATTAGGGATCAAACCTGCATCCCCTGCATTGGAAGGCAAAGTCTTAACCACTGGACTGCCAGGGAAGTCTCCCAAATGATTTTTGACAAAAGTGCAAAAGCAATTTAATGGAGAAAGATGGCTGTTTCTACAAGCGGTGCTGAAACTATCCAGAGGCAAAAATTAATCTTGGCCAAAATCTCACACCTTATTAAAAAATTAACTCAACATGGATTAAGGAGTCTAATGTAAACCATAAAATCATAAGACTTATAGAAAAAAAAGTATAGGAAAAAGTCTTTTGAGTCTATGGTGTTGCAAAGACTTCTTAGACTTGACATCAAATATATGATTCATAAAAAAATTTTGATAAACTGGGATCTTGTGAACATTCAAAACTGTTCTCTGTGGAAGATCCAGTTAAGAGGCTGAAGAGATAAGCTATGGACAGAGACAAAATATTTGTAAGTTACATATTCAACAAAGAGGCTATATCTAGCATCCATAAAAAAAGCTGTCAAAATTCAATAGTGAAAAAAATCCAATTAAAAAATGGACAAAAGATAATAACAGATATTTCACTGAAGAGGATGTACAGATGGCAAATAAGTTCATGAAAAATTATTCCACATAGACTGTAGCCTACCAGACTCCTCTGTCCATGGGATTTTCCAGGCAATAGTACTGGAGTAGATTGCCATTTCATTTCCCAGGGGATCTTCACAACCCAGGGCTTGAACCCGGGTCTTCCGCATTATAGACAGACGTTTTACCATCTGAGCCACAATGAGCCATCAAAGACATGCAAATTAAAACCATGAGATTTTACCACATATCTGTAAGAATGGGTAAAATAAAAATGGTAAAAACACAAAATGCCTTTGAGGAAGCAGAGAAACTAGATCAGGCATACATTGCCAGCAGGAATGTACAATGGCATAGCCACTCTGGAAAACAGTTTGATAACTTCATTTAAAACTATATATGCAGCTACCATGCAACCCAGCAATTACCCTCTAGAAATTACACCCAGGAAATGAAACCTCTGGTCACATAAAAACCTGTACACAAGTGTTCACAGTAGCTCTATTTTCAACAGCAAAAATTGGCAAACAATCTGAATATCTTTCCACAGAAAAATGGTTAAACAAAGAGTTATGTATTCTTAGCAAGCAATCTTACTTTCACAGCAATAGAATTATGCTCAGTGAGAAAAAGCCAGTCCCAAGCCCTTGAATACTTTATGAATACATAACATTTTTGAAGTACCATTATAGAAATGGAGAACAGATTTGTAATTGCTAGAGATTAGGTATTGAGGTGCAGGAGAGGGGTAAAGGGTTTTCTAGGAAGCTCAGTGGTAAAGAATTCACCTGTCAATGCAGGAGACACTGGTTTGAGCCCTGGGACAGGAAGATTCCCTGGAGGAGAAAATGGTGACCCATTCCAGTATTTTTGCCCGGAAGATTCCATGGACAGAGAAGCCTGGTGGGCTACAGTCCCTGGGGTCAGAAAGAGTCAGACACGACTAAACAATTGGGCACACACAGAGGGGGAGGGAAGGAGGGAAGTGAGCGTAGGTTAGAAAAGAGCAATGGGAGGGATGCTTCTGGTGATGGAAATGTTCTGTGTCTTGACTGTTCAGTTCAGTCGCTCAGTTGTGTCTGACTGTTTGTGACCCCAAGGACAGCAGCATTTGAGGCTTTCCTGTCCACCACCAACTTCTGACCTTGCTCAAACTCACGTCCATCGAGTCAGTGATGCCATCCAACCATCTAATCCTCTGTTGTTCCCTTCTTCTCAGGACTTCAATCTTTCCCAGATCAGGGTCTTTTCAAATGAGTCAGTTCTTCGCATTAAGTGCCCAAAGTATGGGAGCTTCAGCTTTACCATCAGATATTCCAATGAATATTCAGGACTGATTTCACTTAGGATTGACTGGTTGGATCTTCTTGCAGTCCAAGAGACTCTCAAGAGTCTTCTCTAACACCACAGTTCAAAAGCGTCAATTCTTTGGAGCTCAGCTTTCATTATAGTTCAACTCTAACACCCATACATGACTACTGGAAAAACCATAGCCTTGACTAGATGGACTATTGTCAGCAAAGTAATGTCTTTGCTTTTTAATATACTGCCTAAATTGGTCATGGCTTTTCTTCCAAGGAGCAAGGGTCTTATAATTTCATGGCTGCAGTCACTATCTGCTGTGATTTTGAAGCCCCCCAAAATAAAGTCTCTCACTTTTCCATTGTTTCCCCATCTATTTGTCATAAAGTAATGGGACTGGATGTCACGATCTTAGTTTTCTGCTTGTTGAGTTTTAAGTCAACTTTTTCACTCTCCTCTTTCATTTTCATCAAGAGGCTCTTTAGTTCTTCTTTGCTTTCTGTCATAAGAGTGGTGTTATCTGTGTGTCTGAGGTTATTGATATTTCTCCCAGCAATCTTGATTCCAGCTTGTGTTTCATCCAGCCCAACATTTCGCATGACGTACTCTGCATATAAGTTAAATAAGGAATGACAATATACAGTCTTGACGTACTTATTTCCCGATTTGGAACCAGTCTGTTGTTCCATGTCCATTCTAACTGTTGCTTCCTGACCTGCATACAGATTTCTCAGGAGGCAGGTCAGGTGGTCTGGTATTCCTATCTCTTGACTGTAACAATGTCCATATCCTAGTTATAATATTGTTATGCAAGATACACTTCCCATTGCAGAAAAGCAGCTACAGGTATACAGACTCTTCCTTTATAAATTCTTACGATTCTAAGTAAATCTACACTTAGCTTAAAATTTTAATGAAAAATGTAAAGAAGAAACTAAAGGTAATCTTTCATGGGAGAAAATAAATATGCAGTTTCCAAGTCAACAGCACATAGATACGTGGATACATTCTTAAGGAGGACCAGAAGTATTTAAAATTATCAAGTTAAAAGAAGTCAGGAAAAGAGAAAAGAAAGCAAAATTAATACCTGCCTATCCACCCACACACTGTTCATGGGGTTCTCAAGGCAAGACTACTGAAGTGGTTTGCCATTCCCTTCTCCAGTGGACCACGTTTTGTCAGAACTCTCCACCATGACCCATCTGTTTTGGGTGGCCTTACACTGCATGGCTCATAGTTTCCTTGAGTTAGACTAGGGTGTGGTGCATGTGATCAGTTTGGTTAGGTTTCTGTGATTGTGATTTTCATTCTGTCTGCCTCTGATGGATAAGGATAAGAGGCTTATAGAAGCTTCCTGATGGGAGAGGCTGACTGAGGGGAAAACTGGATCTTGTTCTGGTGGGCAGGACCATACTTAGAAAATCTTTAATCCAATTTTCTATTGATGGGCGGGGCTGTGTTCCTTTCCTGTTGTTTGAGCTGAGGCCAAACTATGGTGGAGGTAATGAAGAAAATGGCTACCTCCTTCAAAAGGTTTCCACTTTAAGTGGAAAATTCTTAAAGAGATGGGAATATCAGACTACCTGAACTGCCTCCTAAGAAATCTGAATGTAGGTCAAGAAGCAACAGTTAGAACTGGACATGGAACAACAGACTGGTTCCAAATAGGAAAAGGAGTATGTCAAGGCTGTATATTGTCACCCTGCTTATTTAACTTATATGCAGAGTACATCATGAGAAACACTGGGCTGGAAGAAGCATAAGCTGGAATCAAGATTGCTGGGAGAAATATCAGTAATCTCAGATATGCAGATGACACCACCCTTATGGCAGAAAGCAA
>NW_011489300.1:174021-212242 GCF_000754665.1 Bison bison bison | reverse complement strand
AGTGAAAAAGTTGGCTTAAAACTCAACATTCAGAAAACTAAGATCATGGCATCAGGTCCCATCACTTCATGGCAAATAGATGGGGAAACAATGGAAACTGTAAGAGACTTTATCTTTTTGGGCTCCAAAATTACTGCAGATGGTGACTGCAGCCATGAAATTAAAAGACCCTTGCTCCTTGGAACAAAAGCTATGACCAACCTAGACAGCATATTAAAAAGCAGAGACATTACTTTGCCAACAAAGATCCGCCTAGTTAAAGCTATGGTTTTTCCAGTAGTCATGTATGGGTGTGAGAGGTGGACTATAAAGAAAGCTGAGCACAGAAGAATTGATGCTTTTGAACTGTGGTGTTAGAGAAGACTCTTGAGAGTCCCTTGGATTTCAAGGAGATCAAAGCAGTCAATCCTAAAGGAAATCAGTCCTGAATATTCGTTGAAATGTCTGATGCTGAAGCTGAAGCTCCAATACTTTAGTCACTTGATGTGAAGAACTGACTCACTTGAAAAGACCCTGATGCTGGGAAAGATTGAAGGCGGGAGGAAAAGGGGATGACAGAGGATTAGATGGTTGTATGGCATCACTGACTTGACGGACATGAGTTTGAGTAAGCTGCGGGAGTTGGTGATGGACAGGGAGGCCTGGCGTGCTGCAGTCCATGGGATCGCAAAGAGTTGGACAGGACTGACTGACCCACCCACATACATACCTATCTACGTGCATACACACCCAGTATGGTAAATAAAATTGTGAAATAAAAAGATCAAAGCCTGCCCAATAATTAGAAATGTATTAAAAGACAGATATCTCATCTCCTTCAGATTTTACATTTCCTGAGTGAGAAAAAGGAATGACTTGTGGGTGTTCTTAAAACAAATTGGATTCAGGATCCAAACTGAAACCCAGTCCCCCTAATTCCCATGCTCACATGCTATAAAAAACAAAAACAAAAACAAAACAAAACACTTTTACTCCAGAAATGACCTACTCCACCAAATATCTCCCATTAGACTCACTGGCCTGCCTTGTGATAGCCTCAAATCATAAAAGAAGGGAAATGTGCCTGAAAACAGAATTACATTTTTCTCTGGAGTAAAGACCCTTCTGTATTTCAAAGGTCATTTATTTTTCAATTTTGCCATTTTTCAATTTCTCCACTTGTGGCTGTGGGAATCTATCCTGAATGTAAAACTCATGAATGTGATTACTCAAGCAAGCAGCCGACTTCCTAAATTTCTGTCTTCTAAAGTGAAGTCTCTTCCCCAGCCCTCAGGGGCAGGTTGGAGTTTGTGATCCTTGAACTTAGAGGGTTGACCTTCACCTTGGGGTTCCTGAGGAAGACACCATAAAGAATGTGATCACTAGATGAGAGAGATCAAGGACTCTGGATTTAAGTTATTATTAGTCTATTTCCTTTTACCATCATCAAAATAAGTGAAAGGGTAAAAAATCAATGTATTAATTCTAGATGCAACTTGGAATTACAAGACGTAAGTTTGCTGCCTATGAATGCCATTTCTGAGCTGTGTCATCAAGAGTAAATTATTTGCTCACCCTAGGCTTCAGTTTCTTCATCTGTAAAATACATAGCTACTAAAATTTGCTAAGATCGTGAGATGCAGTGGAGTGGGAAAGCCTCCAGCCTTTAACAGGTATTGAACACATTTTTCAAAAATTGAATTTGAATTATTTTGAAAAGGCTTAAATATAGTAGTAGTGGAACCACTTAATTACCTATAAAATTATTTTCCCATGAAAATTTCAGGTCATGTATTTCCCTCACACATACGTGTTTCTGGGACTGCTTACCTAAGCAGTGTGATTAGTAACATCTGACAGTTACAGTAGACAACAGTAGATGGTGTGCTGAGGGAAATAGCTGATGACTTAGGATAACTGTTGAGTCAAATTACTATTATAGAATGTAGCTGAAAGACATTCAGACCAATGAAGCCAGAGGTCGCTGTTCACGAGTTCTACGGAAGAACAGCTAAAGCACATGCTTCATCTATTTCAAGGGCAGTGGGGCCTAGAACAAAGAGGGGTGATATGCAAACAGCAGGAGTGACCAAAGAAATTGACAAGCAGGTGCAAATATCAAAATAAGCAGTTGTTTATCCTGAAGGAAAAGTAGGAAGAAAGGGAAAATATAAGCAGTTGCTATAAAAACATTAGTCACTAAGTTGTAGTCTTTATACATAAAGTGGACTGAAAATACTACTCAAAATTACATGGAAAATGAGAGTGGAAGTCTGGAATTAAAGTGTAAAGGACTTTATGTCTTTATTGTGTTCAAAGTGAAGTTGCTCAGTCATGTCTGACTCTTTGCGATTCCATGGACTGTAGCCCACCAGGCTTCTCCATCCATGGGGTTTTCCAGGCAAGAATACTGGAGTGGGTTGCCATTTCCTTCTACCGGGAATCTTCCCCATCCAGAGATCGAACCCAGGTCTCCCTCATTGCAGGTATATGCTTTACCCTCTGAGCCACCAGGGAAGCCTATTGTGTTCAAAAGGAAGATAAAAATTTAAATTCGGAATTTTAAATTAATTATACATATGTATCTTATCTTTAAGGATAACTACTGCAAGGCCATAAAAAGATATTTAACTCCTTAACTAGCAGAAGGGAAGTGAAGAGAAAGAAGAAAATTGATGAATCTCACAAAAAAGCAGGTAAGATGAAGCGAGAGGAAAATGTGTTAAGTAGAAGGAACAAAACAAGAAAAATTTTTAAAAATCTGTTATCTTTATGTCATAATTCTATATCCATTAATTAGATAAAAACTCCAAGGGGAAGGTTACTGATCCATTTTCGGACAATGGCTACCTTTGAGGAAGGATGGAGGAAGCAAGAGAAAAAGGCGCTTTGGTGATACTTGTTGCTGTTTAGTTGCTAAGTTGTGTCTGACTCTTTTGTGACCCATGGACT
Organism: Bison bison bison; assembly: GCF_000754665.1. NCBI lineage: Eukaryota > Metazoa > Chordata > Mammalia > Artiodactyla > Bovidae > Bison > Bison bison. Next base: position 209,311 of record NW_011489300.1, on the reverse strand, counting down.
GTAGCCCTCCAGGCTCCTCTGTGCATGGGATTCTCCATGCAAGAATACTGGAGAGGGAAGCCATTCCTTTCTCCAGGGGATCTTCCTGACCCAGGATTTGAACCCAGGTATTCTGCATTGCAGGCAGATTCTTTACCACTGAGCCACCAGTGAAGCCCTATTTGATGATAACTGCAAAATTTTATTTGAAAATTTCTGAAACAAAAATGGCAAAAAGTGTTAGTATTTGTTCAATTTGGGTACAAAGGTCTCTGTTATATTATTTTCTGTTAATTTGAAATATAACACAATAAAAAGTCCACAAATTATATATGTTCACAAGGGCATAGGTGTACAAATTAAAAAAGAAAATCCACCCTTTGTTGTAAAGAAGTTTAATAAATGAAATACTAGATTTATTAAATGTGTCTGGAGTGATATGCATCTTGAGGAAGTCCTAATTACAATTTTGGGAAGGGTAATCAGTGTGCCCATTTCACTTGCTTCCCATCTGAATCCTCCATCCTTCAGAGGCCAGACTTTCGTCTCATCTCATGTCTGCTTGGCTTAATGTAGACAACTGGAAATAAACAAGATATTGTTCTGGTGATTTTGGAAGATGCAACAGTGTTCCTGAAATTCTCCAGAATTAACTGATGTTGGAAAAAAAGCCCATGACGCCCCACCCTGTAAGTCTTTTGACCTATGTCTTGATTTCCAGTTCACTTTACTGGGAATTCGTTTAGGAATAGATCTCATTTTGTAATATTATAAACAGAATGCCATCACAATAGATAAGTGGCAGGGTGGTTGGCTTGGTATTTGTTGAGAGAAGTGTGGCCTCAATCCACAGTCCTGGTGAATTTAACCATGGTCCTAGGCTACCTATTACAGACAGCGCCTCTCAGAGCGCCTACATAAACACCCTCCTATATGCAGATGTGTAATAGGAAACGGCAACCCACTCCCCGTGTTCTTGCCTGAAAAATCCCATGGACAGAGGAGCCTGGTGGGTTACAGTCCAAAGGATGGCAAAGACTTGGACATGACTGAGTGTCTAAGCACACACATGCACATTACCACCATTAACCAAATTGTGGTCTAGTTTTGTGCACAGAATAGTGGCTTAACCGCCTTCTCCACAGAACAATTAAAGAGCAAGCCCATTGAAAAATCCAGAAGAAACAATAGGTAGAAGATACCGTTATCCAACTTCTGTTAGCCACAGGGGAGCTTTCAGTCTCTAAACAAACTGCACTGGAGAGCACGCTGGTCTCTCTTTAAGTGACCCTGAGTGACCTTATGAGATACACTCTTCTTTTGTTTGGAGGACCAACCTGTTGGGGGAAGTCACACTGTTGCTAATGGACCGTCTCTAGGATGACAGCCTGTCCAGTGAGGCCTTTAAATTCTTGTTAGGTTCAATGCACGTGTCTGTGTGTGTGCGTGTGAATGAAGTAAGAACTAGAGTTCTCTCATCTTATTAATTCTGCTTCCTTTCTATACTAAATTATTAAATAAATCCCACAGTGTTCATAACCGGAACACACTTGTTCCTCTGCATGGCACAAGACAGGCTGAGATGGGAACCCATGGCTCAGCTCATCCTTGGAAATCTACATGCTAAGAGAAGGTGTTCTCTGCAAATTCCAGATCTATCTCTTGATGCCTGGGGGCATCGTTAGCCTCCAGGTAAGGAATTCAGATTGACTGTCTGCTGTTGGATAAGTGGGAAGGAGAGAATGTGTGTGAGATTTGAATAGTGCACACAGTAAGCAAAAGGGGGACCTCCTTGGGTCCTGGGACAGGAATCCAGGTTACTCATATTTGCAGCCTCTAAGTAAGTGGTACTCATACACGTCTGAGAATCAAACTTGCCTACAGATTTTTTTTTTCTTTTTTTCTGTAATAGAAAATTATTTAATTAGTATACATGTGTTCCCCATCCTGAACCCTCCTCCCTCCTCCCTCCCCACACCATCCCTCTGGGTCGTCCCAGTGCATGGACCTTGCTCTCCTGAAATTTTGATACAAAGGCAAATTGATACATACACAGAAGGTACAGAATGAAGGCTGGTAGGGATTGATGGATGGATGGAAGGGAGGATGGATGGAAGGATGGGTGGATGGATGATGGATAAATACTTGAATGAAAGAAGTAGAAAGGACAGTAAAAGAAGAAGCAGGAGCTAAGAGCCTATGAGACTATGGCAGCAGGCAAGTGCTGTGTTCAGGAGGTCTCTCTGCCTTCACTCTCCCTCTGTCTCCACAGTCTATTGGAGACCTACTCTGCATTTCCACAGAGTTAGACTCTTCTTAATGCTGCAAAGATAAATTATTATAGCACCTTAGGGATGCAGGCAACTGTCAAGATGTGTCACCTTACTGGCAACTATCCCCCAGATAAATAACAACTATGGCTTCCCGGGGTGCACTCGTGGGAAAGAATCTGACTGTCAATGCAGGAGACACAAGAGATGTAGGTTTGATCTCTGGGTTGGGAAGATCCCCTGGAATAGGAAATAGCACCCCACTCAAGTATTCTTGCCTGGAAAATTCCATGGGCATAGGAGCCTGGCAGTCCACTCAGTCCATGGGTTCACAAACAGTCGGACATGACTGAGTGGCTGAACATGCTGCACATGAAAGATGAGAAAGAAAATGATGCCAAGGGGAGGCTTGATGTTGAAGAGGTCTCCAGTTCTCATGCTTACCAACTTTTCCATTTCCTTCCCCGGCTCCTCACTCACCTCAAGAAACACTTTCATAGATATCAGCCCAGTATTTCAGGTATGTTTGTTCGGGGAAGGAACTATAAATTTTCATGAGAGTAGCTTCAAGTTTGAAGACTATTTTCTAAATACTGTTACCGAGTTCCGTTTTTGCTTGATGACACTTTATTTATTAAGAGCATTTATCGGTGACAGTTGAATAGATTTTTCTTGTACTTAAACACCACATCGGAAGTGAAAAAGGAATTTCCTGTGACATTTGTCTCATGCTCTATATGATATTTATTGGAATCAGACTAGAATCTACACATGTTAAAAATAATCACCTCATTGTGAGGCCATTTACTGCTAGTGAAACCACCTTATTTTCTGGAGAGAAATAATATGCTGTGTGTGCAAAGGCTACTACTAATGGAAGCAAAAAAAAACAAACCCCACAAGAGATGATAAGAGAAAAAGGGCAAAGCTGTCCTCAGCACTGAGCTCACTTGTTTTCCTAGTAGTTACCAGAATTCTAAAAGAGGTTCTTTTTTAAAAAAGATAAAAAAGGAGATATTCAAGTATGTCTAAAATGGTAAAATGAATGACTCTCAAGAATTGCTTATATACTTAAAAAGATTTAGATAATAAAAGGGCATCATGCTGTTGCTACTTCTTAATTAATGATATTTCCCTTCCCTCGGGCTCAAACTCCAGCAAGGATAGGAATTCTTTAACCCCAAAATGTCAGGTTTGATGAGGGTCATGGATTTTCTGGGTAATGTTATTGAGGACACACTGCTTAGATGTTCTTAGGGTTGAAAATGAGCTGTTAGAGGTGAGGTCCTCTCAGGTCTCAGAGAAGCAGCTCCCAGGCACTCACCCAGCTTTACCTGGGAAAGGAGCAGTCCCACTGCGCACTTCCTGCCACTAGTAGCCATGCTGTGCCCATGATAATTCCCACAGATAATTGACCTGCAGCAGGGGAGTGGCCTCAAAGAGACCAGACAGCCAGCTTATAAACTGGCCTGTGACCCGACCTACAGCCTAGCACCAAAAGGGGTGGGGGGCGGTGAGCCAGTATGATGCATCCTCTTAGAACTTCAAAATCTGTGCACATCCTTAGTACCTCGTGAGAGCTGAGGCCAGAGGGTTGTGATCTGGAGAAGGGCTGGGGGCGCCATGTCTGCAGTGAGTTGAAGGTATGAAGGAGTGGTAACTATGAGCAGGCTGAGGAAGTCAACGGCTAGAGGAGAAAACGTAGGATGGGTTAGCAGGAAGGACAGCAACACCATGGACAGGGTGGTGGGTCAGGGGTCACATCTATTATTTTCCACGGTGTTCACCTGAGTCCAGTTCTCCCTGGACTCTTAGGAGAATGTTTTATTTTTTTTCTTCTCAGTCAACCATGCTTTACTTGAAAAAGCATCAAAGGCCTTCTTTTTCTTGGGCTTCCCTGATGGCTCAGATGGTAAAGAATCTGCCTGCGATGTGAGAGACCTGAGTTCGATCCTCTGGGTTGGGAAGATCCCCTCGAGAAGGGAAAGGCTACCCACTCCAGTACTCTTCCCTGGAGAATCCCATGGACAGAGGAGCCTGGTGGGCTACAGTCCATGGGGTTGCAAAGAGTCAGACACGACTGAGTGACTAACACCTTCACTGTTTCACTTTTCTTTTTCTCACAAGCAAATGTGTCATTAGACAAACTCACTGCAAAATGCCACAGTGAAGGCTCCACAGATGAATTTTAAACGTTTGTGTCTCTGAAATTCCAGTTCAGGTTCTGATGCTATCTGAAAGCAGAGCATGCCTGGAAACCTTTTTTAGCCAAAAAGAAGCAAAGCAAAAAAGCAATGACCTCAGGATACATCTTGTTAACAGAGGCACAAAATAAATCAAGATGAAGCATGTATGCTCACGGGCACAGTTCAGAGTTGCAGCGGCTGGACTGTGAAATGCTGAGTGTGGTTCTCGGGAAAACAACTTGGTGGGGCCACACTCATGGTCTGGGGTTCCCACTTCCTCTATACCAGCTTGATGGAAAACGAAAGCTATTTTCTATTTTCACCCTTTTAAAGGCAAAAATCCTCTTGGGATTTATTTTGATTAGCGAAAATTAATGTAGGTCTTTAGAAACAGTGAAGCGGCATAAAGCAAACTTTTGACAAGCAAAGGATCCTTGTATTTGACTTGATTTAAAAAACTGAAGGCAAAAGGAGAAGGGGGTGGTAGAGGATGAGAAGGTTAGATGGCATCACTGCTTCAATGGACCTGAATTTGAGGAAACTGTGGGAGACAGTGGAGGGCAGAGTGACCTGGTGTGCTGCAGTCCACAGGGTTGAAAAGAGTCAGACACGACTTAGCAACTGAACGACAACAACGACGTTGTCAGTTTCACGTGGTTCAGCCTGACACTGTGTTGTATGGGTACCGTCTTGGGCATGCAGAGAACATGGAGCCTGGCATCTTCTGCCATTTTCCCTTATCTCATCTGAAGCTTCACTAAGTCATTATGCATCCCTGAACCATGCTGTTTCATGTTTCTCCAAAATTGTTTACATCATTCCCTCTGAATGAATTGCTGCTCCCTAACTTTTCAACCTGTAAATTCCTACTCCTCTTTCAGGATTTATTTCAAGTACTAGCTTATCTGGGAAACCTTCCCTGATTTCCTCAGATTTAATAGATCCCTTCTTCACTCCTCTCTTCGACCATACCTAGTCCTCTAATGTGCCACACTAAACTACTCTTCTCTGTTAAAACTCTGTCCAAAAGTTACCTAGGGACTTCCCTGCTGGTCCAGTGGTTAAGACTTTCAAAACATAAAACAAAAAAACCAAAAAGGAGCAATATTGTAAAAATTCAATAAAGACTTTAAAAATGGTCCACATTAAAAAAAAAAAAAATTCTTAAAAAAGAAAGCCTACCTAAAAGCCCATGAGATCCCTGAGAAAAAGGACCATGTTTTTATTTCAATTTCTGGCACAAATCAGTACTCTGTAAATGTCTGCTCTTACGTCTTTATTGATTTTTTTGGTTGCATGGCATGTGGGATCTTAAGTTCCCCAACCAGGGATGGAACCTGAGCCTCCTGCAGTGAAAGTGCAAAGTATTAACCACTAGATGGCCAGGGAAGTCCCAATGTGTGCTTTTAATTAACCTAAAACAATTGATATTTTAGAATATGATCCCAAATAACTAAAAATTTTAAAAAACTAAGGCATGGGTTTCCCCGGTGGCTCAGTGGTAAAGAATCCACCTGCCAATGCAGGAGACATGGGTTCGATCCCTGGTCCTGGAGGGTCCCACATGCCGTGAAGCAACTACACCTGTGCACCACAACCATTGAGCTCATGCTCTAGAGCCTGGGAACTGTAACTATCGAGCCCACATGCTGGGCTACTGGAGCCCGAGTGCCCTAAAGCCTGTGCTCTGCAGGAAGAGAAGGCACTGCAATTAGAAGCCTGAAACCACAATGAAGAGTAACACCCACTTGCCTCAACTAGAGAAAAGCCTGTGCAGTAACGAAGACCCAGCACAGTCAAAAATAAATCAATAAATAAAATTAAAAAAAAAAATAAAAAACACCTCTTTTATGGTAACCCCATCACTTATGTGTTAAGTGAAATAGCTTGGAAGAATAGAAGTAAACCCTGATAATTTGAAGTTTAAGACCCTAGACAAAACTTATATTCAATATTTCCACTGAAATAATTGTTGAACATAATGACTGAATTATAACCAAGTGAACAAATAGCCTGGCCTTTGGAATAACAGCTCAGTTGTCAGTACATGTATCTATCCTTCCACAAAGAGTCTGAGAACAATTCAAAGTAATTTCTTTCTTCGGAAATCCACTGAAAATACTGGCCTCGAATGGACTCTGGGGGCAAGGTAGAGACAGTAACCCTTTTCAAGTAGAGAAGTTAATAATCACATTTGCATTTTAGAATCATGTAGAGAATAGTCCAAAGAGGGAGAGACAACAGTCAGTATGACTGGTTAAGGACTATTCAGAATCTGAATTAAGGCAGAGATGGGAAAGGGAAGACAGAGAGAGAGATTTAGAAGTACACACAACAAAGCCACCATATTTTCATATACATGTAGATATAATCAACAAGATTTACTGTCAAGGCCTTTTGGTAAAATAATGTTAATTTTTCTGGAATTTGTGTTATGAATAAGGACAATGTTTCCTCACAAAGACTTCAATCTTTATAATGAGTGGAAGTCAAAACAGCTACTTATGTTTTTCCTTCTGGCTTACTTCACTCTGTATAACAGGCTCCAGTTTCATCCACCTCATTAGAACTGATTCAAATGTATTCTTTTTAATGGCTGAGTAATACTCCATTGTGTATATGTACCACAGCTTTCTTATCCATTCATCTGCTGATGGACATCTAGGTTGCTTCCATGTCCTGGCTATTATAAACAGTGCTGCGATGAACATTGGGGTACACGTGTCTCTTTCCCTTCTGGTTTCGAGACAGCAAAAGAGACACTGATGTATAGAACAGTCTTATGGACTCTGTGGGAGAGGGAGAGGGTGGGAAGATTTGGGAGAATGACATTGAAACATGTAAAATATCATGTAAGAAATGAGTTGCCAGTCCAGGTTCGATGCACGATACTGGATGCTTGGGGCTAGTGCACTGGGACGACCCAGAGGGATGGTATGGGGAGGGAGGAGGGAGGAGGGTTCAGGATGGGGAACACATGTATACCTGTGGTGGATTCATTTTGATATTTGGCAAAACTAATACAATTATGTAAAGTTTAAAAATAAAATTAAATTAAAAAAAAACAACAATAAAAAAATCATTAAAAAAAAAAGAAAGAAAAAAAAAAAACAGCTACTTAAAATGAGCAAATTCTTACCATGAGGAATTACCACACTGTCATGAAAGTGAAAGTCGTGTCTGACTCTGTGACCCCATGGACTGCCTGCCAGGCTCCTCTCTATGGGATTCTCTAGACAAGAATACTGGAGTGGGTGGCCGTTCCCTTCTCCAGGGGATCTCCCAAACCCAGGGATCAAATCCAGGTCTCCCCAATGCAGGCAGATTCTTTACTGTCTGAGCCACCAGGGAAGCCTTCATACTGTTAAGAGTTCTCTATTAAAGGAAGATGTCAGCACATTTTCCACTGTAACAGCCAGGGAGCTAGGGGTATATGGAAAATACCAAGAATTTTTCATTTGAGGTGTAGCGTCATTGTATCCATTTTCTAGAAAGTCAGATATTCATGTTTTGCTTATAAACAAAAACAACAACAAAATAAATGGTATAAGTCACGGCGTATATGGAATTTGTCCTAATGGACAGGTTATATGTCTTCATCTACACACTGAAGAATTTCTTTTCTGTTAGCCCTTGAAGTATGGAGTAAAAGCAAATTCAACAATATTTAAACAACATATAGGATTTTGATTAAAAAAAAAAAAAAGCCTGAGTTGTTGGCTGTTGCTGCTGCTGCTGCTGCTAAGTCACTTCAGTTGTGTCCAACTCTGTGCGACCCCATAGACGGCAGCCCACCAGGCTCCCCTGTCCCTGTTTTTTTTTTTTTTACTTTACAATATTGTAGTGGTTTTGCCATACATTGACATGAATCCGCCATGGGTGTACATGTGTTGCCCAGTCTGAACCCCGCCTCCCACCTCCCTCCCCATCCCATCCCTCTGGGTCATCCCAGTGCCCCAGCCCCGAGCATCCTGTATCATGCATCGAACCTGGACTGGCGATTCATTTCACATGTGATAATATACATGTTTCAATGCCATTCTCCCAAATCATCCCACCCTCGCCCTCTCCCACAATGTCCAAAAGACCGTTCTATACATCTGTGTCTCTTTTGCTGTCTCGCATACAGGCCTTTGAAAGACCCTACATAGGGCTTTCCTGGTGGCTGAGTGGTAAAGAATCCACCTGCCAATTTAGGGGACACACGAGTTTCATCCCTGGTCCAGGAAGATCCCACTTGCAGCAGGATAACTAAGCCCGTGCACCACCACTACTGAGCCTGTGCTCTAGAGCCCGTGCTCCACAACAAGAGAAGCCACAGAAATGAGAAGCCCATGCACCGCAACTAGAGAAAAGCCCCTGATGCAGTGAAGACCTAGCAAAGCCACTGAAATGAGAAGCCCACACACCACAACCAGAGAAAAGCCCCTGATGCAGTGAAGACCTAACACAGCCGAAAATAAATAAAATTTTAAAAAGAGAAAGACTCTACAATATTAACACAATTTAAAATTGTAGTTTAAATTATGGGCTGATTCTCAATTCAGTACCAAGTGATTTGCAGAAATAGCCACCTGCTTGCTCAGGATAGAAAATGTGGTGTCATCATTGGTTCCTTTCTTTCCTCTTTCTTCCCCCACATACAAACAAGCATTAAAAACTATTCATTCTACACTTCTAGTGGTCTTTTCATCCCCACCAACTCGTGCAAGACTATAACACTGGCCACATTTGCAGCTTCTCCATCAAGAGGTAGAACCGACTGTATTGCCCCCATCCTCGAATCTGGGTTGGTCTTTGGCCAGTGTGATACTGCAGAAGTGAGATTTGAGGTAATACATTCAAAACTAGGGCTCAAGAGACCTTGCAGTTTTCACTAGTATGCTCTTGGAACCCTGTGACTGCCTTGAGAAGATCCGTTTTATCCTCACAATGACATACAAGAAGCAGGTACTACTATTATCCCCGCTTTAAAGATGAAGAACCTGGAGCACAGGGAGGGTAAATAACTCGGCTGAGGTCACAGAGCTCAATATTGATCATCAAGACCAATCACTGCCTAGAATCAGACCCAGGTGTTCTGACGCTAGAACCTACAGTCTTAAAAGCCACACTCTTGGCAGAGATTAAATGCTGTGGTCAACCAAGGATGAATAGTATCTCCTTGCTATTGGTCAGAGGAGGAGCATGGACCTATCACGTTAGGTAACATTTTCCAGAGTTGCAATTACTTGTTCAAAACTATGTCTTTCTCAAGCAGAGCAAGAAGAGGACCCCCTTATATTCCAGGGATATTTTTATGTATCCCTGGAAAGGTACTGGGCATAGAGCAGATGTTTGAGAGAACTATTTCCCTTTCAGAACTCTTACATTAAAGGTCCTTTAATTTGAGAAGGTACCATAACTTTTTCAAATACAGGATCGTGGTATTTATTTAGTGAGTTTTCCTCTTCATTCTGGTTGCTAAGGAAGTTCTTAATTATCATGCTTAGTTATTGCAGGTTTTCTCAACCAGTAGATTTTGATCTCTCTGATTCTTTATTATTTCCTTTGTTTTATTGATAGCTGTTTTTGGTCTTTTTATTTTTGTGCTTTTATTATTAGCAGCCTGAGTTTTTTGGGGAGTAGACAGGATATGAAAAGATCTGCAAAACCAGAAGTGATATATTTTTGGTTTTTGTTTAGCACAGAGAATTGGAAATGGAATATATTTATTGCTTAAGTGATGCCATGCCTTTCAAAGAAAGAATAAGTTTATTTCCTCCAAGTCACAGTGGAGGAGCATTATGTAATATTGGCTCAGTGGGTAAAAAATCCAACTGCAATACAGGAGAGAGAGGAGATGCGAGTTCGATCCTTGGTTTGGGAAGATCCCTCAGAGAAGGAAATGGCAACCCACTCCAGTATTCTTGCCTGGAGAATCCCATGGGCAGAGGAGCCTGGCAGGCTACAGTCCATGGGGTTACAAAGAGTCGGACATGACTGAGCGACTAAACACACACACACACACACACACACACACACACAGATACAGAATCATTTTAAGAAAATTGGTTTTCTTCCCTTCTCTCTCCTTTGTTGTTGTGTTCAGTCTGTTCATAAGGGGTTAATTCTTATTTCCAGCCCATAAAGGTCAATCAGCTAAACCATGGGTTCTCTACTGTCCTGCTTTGGGTCGGGTTGGACAGCAGCTGTGGTCTGAGAGCTCACCCACGGAAGCATATGCTCACAATTGCCCTCCAGGGTCATGGCTCTGACAACTGCATTCAGACTGTTCACATGTGCCAAGCGCAGTCCAGCCTTTAACATATTAAGAAGTAACCAAATCATTAGGGTTTCATACTTCACTGGCACCATGCAGGTTACGGACTTTTCTCAAAGGGTAAAAGCTTCTGCTGCTTTCTTTAGTTCAGTAATAAATATTTATAGGATTACCAGCCCATTGTCGATGGGATAACCAAATGCATTCTAATGCAAAACTGCTGGCTGCTTATCTAGCTGTTTGACAGAAAGCAATTACATGACCAGTTCTCTTTTTTGTGCCCTTCTGTTACAGCTCCTTGGATCACTCATGATGGGCTCTCAGTAGGTGTTATTATTATTTTTTTTTCAACTTTTCCAGGCATTTGTTGTAATCAAGGTTAGATGCATTCACTGTTGTGGGGTATACCATAAGTACTAGGATATATATTATTACTGTTTATGTCCTGATACGAAAACATTTTTTTTTTTCCAACACCATAGAAAATCTTACTTAAAATCCAGAGAATTCTCTAGGCAAGAATACAGGAGTGGATAGCCATTCCCTTTGCCAGGGGATCTTCTCGACTCAGGGATTGAACCAGAGTCTCCCTCACTGCAGGCAGATTCTTTACTATCTGAGCCACCAGGGAAGCCTACTTAAAATCATCTACAGCTAATTAATTATGTCTTTGTTTCCAGTAAGAGATAGCACCTTAGATGATCTGTGTATAATAATATTATAAGAAGATCTTATCATTTATGTAATACTTTTTTTTTTTTTTTTTCTGGAAGAGTTCCATACATCCTGTGGCTCTCGAACTAATGTATTGTTATGGGCATTCTGGTACTTGTGACATTATTATCAGCTAAACTTTACTGAATGCATATTGTGGGCCAATCACTGGGCTTCAGTCAGTCAGTTCAGTCGCTCAGTCATGTCCAGCTCTTTGCAACCCCATGGACTGCAGCACGCCAGGCCTCCCTGTCCATCACCAACTCCTAAGGCTTACTCAAACTCAAGCCCATTGAGTTGGTGATGCCATTCAACCATCTCATCCTGTCGTCCCCTTCTTCCGCCTTCAATCTTTCCCAGCATTAAGGTCTTTTCAAATGAATCAGTTCTTCACATCAGGTGGCCAAAGTATTGGAGTTTCAGCTTCAGCATCAGTCCTTCCGATGAATATTCAGGACTGATTTCCTTTAGGATGGACTGGTTTGATCTCCATGCAGTCCAAGGGACTCAAGAGTCTTCTCCAACATTACAGTTCAAAAGCATCAATTCTTTGGCGCTCAGCTTTCTTTATAGTCCAACTCTCACATCCATACATGACTACTGGAAAAACCATAGCTTTGACTAGATGGACCTTTGTTGGTAAAGTAATGTCTCTGCTTTTTAATATGCTGTCTAGGTTGGTCATGGGTTTGATCCCTCGGTTAGGAAGATCCCCTGGAGAAGGGAAAGGCTACCCACTCTAGTATTCTGGCCTGGAGAATTTCATGGACTATGCAGGCCATGGGTCACAAAAAGCTGGACATGACTGAGCAACTTTCACTTCACTTCACTAGGTTGCTCATAACTTTCCTTCCGAGAAGTAAGCGTCTTTTAATTTCATGGCTGCAATCACCATCTGCAGTGATTTTGGAGCCCCCCAAAATAAAGTCTGACACTGTTTCCACTGTTTCTCCATCTATTTGCCATGAAGTGATGGGACCGGATGCCATGATCTTAGTTTTCTGAATGTTGAGTTTTAAGCTAACCTTTTCACTCACCTCTTTCACTTTCATCAAGAGGCTCTTTAGTTCTTCACTTTCTGCCATAAGGGTGGTGTCATCTGCATATCTGAGGTTATTGATATTTCTCCTGGCAATCTTGATCCCAGCTTGTGCTTTATCCAGCCCAGCATTTCTCATGATGTACTCTGCATATAAGTTAAATAAGCAGGGTGACAATATACAGCCTTGACGGACTCCTTTCCCTATTTGGAACCAGTCTTGTTCCATGTCCAGTTCTAACTGTTGCTTCCTGACCTGCATACAGATTTCTCAAGAGGCAGGTCAGGTGGTCTGGTATTCCCATCTCTTTCAGAATTTTCCACAGTTTGTTGTGATCCACACAGTTAAAGACTTTGGCATAGTCAATAAAGTAGAAATAGATATTTTTCTGGAACTCTCTTGCTTTTTCGATGATCCAGCAGATGTTTGGCATTTTATCTCTGGTTCCTCTGCCTTTTCTAAACCCACCTTGAACTTCTGGAAGTTCATGGTTCATGTACTGTTGATCCCTACATATATAATCTCCAAGCCTTGCAATTATCTGGCAAAAAGGACACCATTAGTATCTTTACTGATGACAAATTGGAACTTCTTAAAGTTTACCCAGTGAAAGTGAAAGTCACTCAGTCATGTCCGACTCTTTGTGACCCCATGGACTATACAGTCCATGAAATTCTCCAGGCCAGAATACTGGAGTGAGTAGCCTTTCCCTTCTCCAGAGGATCTTCCCAACCCAGGGATCAAACCCAGGTCTCCCGCATTGCAGGTGGATTCTTTACCAGCTGAGCCACAAGGGAAACCCAAGAATACTGGGGTGGGTAGCCTATCCCTTCTCCAGCAGATCTTCCCAACCCAGGAATCAAACTGGGGTCTCCTGAACTGCAGGCTGATTCTTTACCAACTGAGCTATCAGGGAAACCCAAAGTTTATGCAGGATATGGTTAAGCCAGAATTCCAATCCAGGTATGTTTCTTTATGTGCTGCATTCTCAGTTGCTAAGTCATGTCCAATTGTAGCCTGCCAGGCTCCTCTGTCCATGGAATTCATTTCCTTCTCCAGAGGATCTTCCCAACCCAGAGATTGAAACTGCATCTCCTGAATTGGCAGGCAGATTCTTTATCACTGAGCTACCTGGGAAGCCCACCATGAAAGCTAGGAGTATTATAAATAAGATAAGGCTGCCACTATATTCTTCACTCACAATTCCAAACAGTTGTCCCAGAAGTTCTCCTATCCCATCTCTATGTGCCATTAGCATCTTGTGGTAGGCAGTGTGACATCTTGATACCAAGGACACTGCCTGTCCAACATCAGTAATTCAGTCAAATAGCACAACGTATATAATTCACATATACATTGAACCTTGGGCTTCCCTGGTAGCTCAGATGGTAAATAACCCACCTGCAATGCAGGAGACCTGGGTTCGATCCCCAGGCCAGGGAAGATCCACTGGAGCAGGAAATGGCAACCCACTCCAGTATTTTTGCCTGGAAAATCCCATGGACAGAGGAGCCTGGGGAACTACAGTCCATGGGGTTGCCAAGAGTCAAACACGACTGAAGAGACTTAGCACATGCATACCCTGGGGAGCAGGTGGCAATCCCCTAGGAGTGTTCAGTTAGGGCAAGGTTTTACTACAAGGTCTTAATCACCTCCAAGTGGCACCTCCTCCAATAGACAAAATGGAAGGTACTTAAAAATATATTATTCTAGGTAGAATAAAAACAATTCAGTACTACACTGTTAAATTCAATTATTCTTAATCATTTATTCATTCCACATTTATAATAGAAAATTTTAATTATGACTTTTCCTATGTCTAGTATAAGTAACTGCAAAATGACTTGAATTTGTAGTATCTATCTCCATTCCTTGTGTATATATTTGGAGGGATTAAATTTTCTCTAGTGAGTTGATAGCATTTGAGTTAAGCCTTTTTCTCTTTTTGAGGGAGCCAGTCTTCCTGCAGGAAGCATGCATTGTCTGCCCTCTGTCACTTAATTCTGTCTGGGTCCCATGGGGGCAGGGGCCTGCCTGCCCAGCTGTGTGGTGCCTAATTTGGGAAGCAGGGTTTAGAAAGCCCATTCAGTTGCCTATTTAAAGCCATGCTCTTCAATTGGATTTATGAGGGATAAAGCTCATATTCAGATTTCCACCTGTCTGTTTCTTGTATTGTTTTCCTGCTTTATTTTAAATTTAAAAGGATTAATGTATTACCTAAAAAATCCCCTAAAATAGGATAATATCTCTATTCAATGCAGTATTAATTTTAGCAGGAAAGAAAAACAGTGAAAGATTGGATGTTCAGATGTTGACTAGCTTTGCATTTCTGGGATAAATCTCTCTTGGTCATAGTATATAACAAAAACAGCTTTATTGAGATGTAATTGCCATAGCATACAATTAGCCAGCTACCAGTGTACAGTTTAGTGATTTTTGGTATATTCACAGAGTTGTGCAAATATTATCCCAATCTAATTTTAGAATATACACTTCTCTCCAAACATTCAAGAGGAGGAGATTATGCAAGGGCATAAACAGAAGAAAAAGAGAATTATTAGGGGTCACCTTAGGATCCATCTGGGGAGTCTGCCTGCAATGTGGGAGACCTGGGTTCGATTCCTGGGTCTGGAAGATCCCCTGGAGGAGGAAATGGCTACTCATTCCAGTATTCTTGCCTGGAGAATTCCATGGACAGAGGAGTCTGGCAGGCTACAGTCCATGGAGTCCCACAGAGACGGAAATGATTGAGTGTGCACACACACACACACACACACACACACACACCCCCATATCATGGCTAATACACTTCCAAACACAAGATCCTGTCAGCAAAACACCAGTCAAAAATGTCTGTGGTGGCCTAAAGATTATGGGGATGGTTGGAAGGTCATCTTCTGTGATACTCAGGAGGCAGAACCAGGGCCAATAGATAGAAGTTCCAACGTGATGGATTTTGGATCTACAAACTAAATTAAATCTACAAATCATGTTTTACACTTAGAGCAGCCCAATACAGTGAGTCCCCTACCACAAATGAGTTCTGTTCCGAGAGTGTGTTCGTAAGTCCAATTTGTTTGTAAGTCCAATAAAGTTAGCTTAGGTATGCAACCAATACAATCAGCTATTTAGTACTATACTGTGATAGGCTTATAATACTTTCCACACAAATAATACATAAAAAACCCACAAAAATAAAGAAAACATGTTTTACCTGACTACCTTGAAAAGTATAATAGTACAGTACAACAGCTGGCACACAAGAGTTGGCATTGAGTGAACAGGTAAGAAGAGTTATTGGAGGAGGGACAGGAGGTGGGAGATGGTAGAGCTGAAGAGTCATCAGCAATAAGAGACGGAGGGCAAGCTGCAATGTCACTCATGCTTGATGTGATTGGACATGTGAATACATGTTCATATCTTTGAAAGTTTGCAACTTGAAGGTTTGTATGTAAAGGGACTTACTGTAATAGATGGGGCTACCTGGATGGGTAATGAACAGCCTGTTCAAGCAGAGGCTGCATCGCCATTCATCAAGGATGTCACAGACTTGCACTGGCCAATAGAAATACACAGCGAGCTGCATCTGTGATTTTAAATTGTCTACTACCCAAAAGCCAGCCAGAGTCAGGCTGGTTTGAGTATGACTTGAGCGAAGACTGCATCTGCCTGACTCCATCTCTGTATGTGTCCCTCTATTTTTTTTTTAAGTCGTTATTCATTTTGTGACAATATTGCTTCTGTTTTATGTTTTGGTCCCTTGGCCACAAGGCATGTGGGATCTTAGGTCACTGACCAGGGATTGAACCTGCACCCCCTGCATTGGACGGCAGAGTGTAACCACTGGACTGACAGGGAAGTCTCTGTATCTTTCTATTTTACAGAAGTTTTGTCTCAGGTAGTCACTCTCCACATGGTGACTGCCTACATCCGCAAATGCAAACCCTCCTAATTCAGCAGTCTTGTGGGAAAGAATTGATATTTCCTAAAAGTTGAGAACTGTTGAAGTGAGTCCCAAAGATCTGCTTTCCTGACACGACTTTTCCTGAACCAGTCACTGGATCCAATGATGATACCTGGGTCTCATGTCTGACCCTGGGGCTGGTGAGGTGAGGTCACCTCACCCCACGTGAGCCCAGCTTCTCCACACACAGGGAAAAATGGGTGTGTGACTCTCTGAACAGAGCAACTGAGGTGCTGTTATCAAAGGTTGGGAGTGTGGAAGCTGGCAAGCCAAGGCAGATGTCCACTTTTTTCCTCTGTCCAATAGATGTACAATTGAGGAATCTCACAATCTGAAGCTTTTTACTTGTATGAAATTGTGAAGTAGATAGGAAAAATGTGCAAACTGACTCTTTAGAACTCTAATATCCTGCCAAAGCATACACTAAGTGATACATTTGTATTTAACATTAAACCATTTATATTATAAATATTGTATTTTGTTTTATGTATTAATAAAACTTCCTCAATAAGCACAGTAGTTTTGGGATACATCAGAATCTAGTTTGATGCACTCTCCCCAATCACTGAACACAGAAAATTGTTGGTGTTTAGTTGCTCAGTCATGTCTGACTGTTTTGTGACTCCACAGACTGTAGCCTGCCTGGCTCCTCTGTCCATGAAATTTCCCAGGCAAGAATATTGGAATAGGTTGTCATTTCCTTCTCCAGGGGATCTTCCCCATTCAAGGAATCAAACCTGAATTGGCAGGTGGATTCTTTACCACTGAGCCACCTAGGAAGCCCACAAGAAATTAGGCAGGCTATTTATTTAATGTCCAGTGTGTTCATATGTAAATTAGTCTTGAAAACATTACACAAGATAATACTTCAAAGAATGATGCCCAGGCACCTCGTACACACCCAGTTAATGATAGCTATGATTTCTTTTATTATACCATTGGGTTTAAAATCCTTTACAGCCAAGCCTTACAACCCAGTTTTCTATTTATTTAGATTAGCTTAACTGATTAATTAAAGTTGTTGTGTATCCTGAAGATTTTAATTGTGCATGTTTCATTGTCTGACTGACTTCCTGATTATCCTTGCTACTAAGTAACAATAATGCATTGCAAATATTTGCTTGAATTTTATATAAACCAATTTTAAATGAAAGAGCTATTTACATTAATCAATTTAAATAAAGAACACCACTTCCTTGTGGTTTTCTTGCTATCAGTTTTACTTTTAGTCAAATGTGAAGGGCTAATACTGCAATAATTACTTTAAGTCATTATGAAATGACAATCAATTGTGAACCATTAGAAAGTCAGGGTTTTCCAGTCTGAGAAGGCATATCTTCTACTTCTATAGGATGCTTCTTTTAGGCTCTGTAAGTCTTGTGATATTTTAGCAAATATTTCTCTATTAAAACTATTTTTTTTAAAAACCTATGCTTGGTTCCCACTATTTCTTATGTCAAGATAAAATTCACCAGTGAAACAAAATTCCCAGACTCTCATCTTGGAAACAAGTAGAATCATCTACCCTACTTCTCGAACACAAACCTCAAGCTCCATCCTTATTTTTCCCTTTTCTGCAATGCCACTTTTCTCTTCCTGTAAGAACTATCATCTACACGTTTCCATCCGTTGAGCTACCACCCACGTCCAAACCATCATCTTCTTCCTGGCAACCTATTGGAAGAGCCTACAAATTAGCTTCTTTCCTTCCCCTCTTGTTGTTGTTCAGTAGGAAAGTAGTGTCTGACTCTTTGCAACCCCATGGACTGCAGCACACCAGGGTTTCTTATCTTTCACTATCTCCTGGAGCTTGCTCAAACTCATGTCCATCGAGTTGGTGATGCATCCAACCATCTCATCCTCTGCCGCCCCCTTCTCCTGCCACCTTCAATCTTTCTCAGCATCAGGGTCTTTTCCGGTGAGTCAGTTCTTCGCATCAGGTGGCCAAAGTATTGGAGCTTCAGCTTCAGCATCAGTCCTTCCAATGAATATTCAGGGTCGATTTCCTTTAGGATTGACTGGTTTGATCTCCTTGCAGTCCAAGGGACTCTCAAGAGTCTTCTCCAGCACCACAGTTTGAAATTGTCAATTCTTCGGTGCTCAGCATTCTTTCAGGTCCAATTCTCATATTTGTACATGACTACTGGAAAAGCCAAAGCTTTGACTATATGGAAGAAAGTAAGGAAAACTACTAGGTCATTCAGGTATGACCTAAATCAAATCCCTTATGATTATGGAAGTGGCAAATAGATTCAAGGGAGATCTGAGAGAGTGCCTGAGGAACTATGGACTGAGGTTCATAACGTTGTACAGGAGGTGTCGACCAAAACTATCCCAAAGAAAAAGAAATGCATGAAGGCAAAGTGGCTGTCTGAGGAGGCCTTACAAATAGTCGGGAAGATCTCCTAGAATAGGAAATGGCAACCCTCTCCAGTATTTTTGCCTGGAAAATTATATGTATCTTAAAAATGTTAAGAGCAAGGATGGTGTGAAGATTCATCATGTGTCCACATCTAAACCCATTTATTCTGTCAACACAGCCCCTCCCCCAGCCTCTGTATAGAAGCAGACACCTCTGCTCTCTTGGGCTTTACCGCCCCTGCCTCCCACCTCATAGTCACTTGCCAAGTCCCAGTAATGTTTATTGGGCCTATCCTCAATGATTTCCATTCTCACTGACACATCCTAACTTTCACTCAGCCCGTATTTCCCAAAATGTTTCCTTTAGAAAATTATCTGGGACTGCAGTAGTTTTTTTTTTTAAGATTAAAAACAAGTTTTTTAAAATACAGATTTCCTTTATGTGGGCCATTTTTAAAGTCTTTATTTAATTTGTCATCATATTGTTTCTGGTTTATGTTTTGATTTTTGACCACAAGGCATGTGTGATCTTAGCTCCCTGAGCAGGGATCAGACCTGCAACCGCTACATTGGATGGTGCAGTCATAACTATGGGACCACCAGGAAAGTCTCTAAAAACATTTTTAAAGTTTCTTTTTGAAATAATTTCAGGCTTACTGAAACATAGAAGAAAAAAATCAATCAAGTATTCCTGTATACCCTTCAATCCAGAGTCCTTAAATGTTAGCAACTCATGCAGCCACAGTACTATAATAAAAAACCCAGTAAATTAACGTGGGTACATGTACACAAGCATAATGCTGCTTTCTAATCCATAGACATTATTCAATTTCCAACTGTCCCACAAAGATCTGTTGTCTTGTTTTTTGTTTTGGCATCATTGTCATGTTTCTTTGGTCTTCTTTAATCTAGAAGAGTCCCTCAATCTTTGTTTTCCATGATTTTTTTTTTAACAGCAGGATTTCTCACAAATTTTAATATGCTGATGTTCACTGTAATCTCCAAGGAGTGGATATAACATGACCTCAGTCAAACTTCTGTCACCATGGACTCTTTCTTGAGGTTCAGTTTGTAGGATAGGTGTTCCAAGGACACTCTGGGACATATGGGCCCAGACTATGACAAGCCCATTCTGATATGTGTTCCTCCTATGGCATCCACCCTACACACACCTCTCAGAATAGTCTCCCGAGTTCAAAGTTGTGTGTACATCATTACCTGCTTATAAACCTCAAATAGCTCGAATTCATTTAGGGTAAAGTCCAAAGCCTTGAAATTCAAATTCCCCTCACCCAAACTTTCTTTCCAACTTGAGTCGCTACCTCTGTGGGCACCCTAGTTGCTCAAATCAAAGTGAAGTAACCCATGGTTCCTCTGATTTCTTATTTTTATTTCCCTACTTATGGTAGTTCCTCTGTTCAGAACACATACGAGAATTCACCGAAGCTCTCTCTGTTGCAGGCTCCAGCTGCAGCAATTGGAACTCTGAACCCTGGTTTCCTTTGAGCTTGCTTTTGAGTGGTTATAATAAGAATCCATCAAAACCCATGTCTGGATCTCTCTTTGGCCAACACAGCCTTATTTCCTGGGACTATGAACTCCAGAAGGAGTTTTCCTGCCCTCTGTATAGACAGGCAACCCACTGCTTGTTTTTGTTCTGATGTATGCCTCTGGTTTTATACTTTGTGATATGCCTTAATATAGAAAAGAAAAGTGAAAGGCAAAGGAGAAAAGGAAAGATATATCCATCTGAATGCAGAGTTCTAGAGAATATCAAGGAGGGATAAGAAAGCCTTCCTAAGTGAGCAATGCAAAGAAATAGAGGAAAACAATAGAATGAGAAAGACTAGAGATCTCTTCAAGAAAATTAGAGAAACCAAGGGAACATTTCATGCAAAGATGAGCACAATGAAGGACACAAATTGTATAGACCTAACAGAAGCAGAAGATATTAAGATGAGGTGGCAAGAATACACAGAAGAGCTATACAAAAAAAGATCTTCATGACCCAGGTGACTTTGATGGTGTGAAAACTCACCTAGAGCCAGACATCCTGGAATGTGAAATCAAGTAGGCCTTAGGAAGCATCACTACAAACAAAGCTAGTGGAGGTGATGGAATTCCAGCTGAGCTATTTCAAATCCTAAAAGATGATGCTGTGAAAGTGCTGCATTCAATATGCCAGCCAATTTGGAAAACTCAGCAGTGGCCACAGGATTGGAAAAGGTGTTTTCATTCCAATCCCAAAGAAAGACAATGCCAAAGAATGTGCGAACTACCACACAATTACACTCATCTCACATTCTAGCAAAGTAATGCTCAAAATTCTACAAGCTAGGCTTCAACAGTATATGAACTGAGAACTTTCAGATGTTCAAGTGGATTTAGAAAAGGGAGAGGAACCAGAGATCAAATTGCCAATATCCATTAGATCACTGGATCATAACAAAAAGCAAGAGCATTCCAGAAAAACATCTACTTCTGCTTCACTGAGTATGCTAAAGCCTTTGACTGTAGGATCACAACAAACCATGGAAAATTCTTAAAGTGGTGGGAATACCAGTTCACCTTATCTGCCTCTTGAGAAATCTGTATGCAGGTCAAGAAGCAACCATTAGAACTGGATACAGAACAAGGCACTGATTCAAAATTGGGAAAGGAGTATGTCAAGGCTGTATATTGTCACTCTGCTTATTTAACTTATATGCAGAGGACATCATGCGAAATGCTGGGTTGGATGAAGCATAAATTGGAATCAAGATTGAAAGGAGAAATATCAATTACCTCAGATATGCAAATGACACCACCCTTATGGCAGAAAGCAAAGAAGAACTAAAGAGTGTCTTGATGAAAGTGAAAGAGGAGAGTGAAAAAGCTGGTTTAAAACTCAGCATTCAAAAAACTAAGATCATGGCATCTGGTGCCATAACTTCATGGCAAATAGATAGGGAAACAATGACAGTGACAGACTTTATATTCTTGGGCTCCAAAATTACCATGGATGGTGACTGCACCCATGAAATTAAAAGACCCTTGCTCCTTGGAAGAAAAGCTATGACCAACCAAGACAGCGTATTAAAAAGCAGAGACATTGCTTTGCTGACAAAGGTCCATCTAGTCAAAGCTGTAGTTTTTCCGGTAGTCATGTATGGATGTGAGACTTGGACCGTAAAGAAAGCTGAGTGCTGAAGAACTGATGCTTTTGAACTGTGGTGTTGGAGAAGACTCTTGGAGAGTCCCTTGGACAGCAAGGAGACCAAATCAGTCCATCCTAAAGGAGATCAGTCCTGAATATTCATTGGAAGGACTGATGCTGAAGCTGAACCTCCAAGGCTTTGGTCACCTGATGTGACAAACTGACTCTTTGGAAAAGTTCCTGATGCTGGGAAAGATTGAAGGCAGGAGGAGAAGGTGATGACAGAAGATGAAATAGTAGGATGGCATAACCTACTCGATGGACGTGAGTTTGAGCAAGCTCTGGGAGTTGGTGATGAACAGGAAATCCTGGTGTGCTTTAGTCCATGGAGTTGCAATGAATTGGACACGACTGAGTAACTGAACGGAACTGAAGTGATTATTTTTATGTGGGCCTCCCTGGTGTCATGGGAGAAGGCAATGGCACCCCACTCCAGTACTCTTGCCTGGAAAATCCCATGGATGGAGGAGCCTGGTGGGCTGCCGTCTATGGGGTCGCACAGAGTCGGACACGACTGAAACGATTCAGCAGCAGCAGCCCTGGCGTCTCAATGGTAAAAAACCTATTTGCAATGCAGGAGATATGAATTCAATTCTTCGGTCAGGATGATCCCCTGGAGGCAGGCATGGCAACCCATTCCAATATTCTTGCCTGGACAGGAAATCCCATGGACAGAGTAGCGTGGTGGGCTACAGTCCATGGGGTCACAAATGAGTCAGACACAACTTAGTGACTAGATGACAACATTTTTTTTAATGTATCCTGAAAAGTAAGTGTTTCAATTTTCATAACTATTAATTATCCCTGCGGTGGAAACAATGGATGCTTCTGTAAGCCTACCAGGAACTCACTTGGGATGTCCTTGAAATATTATAGTTTTGTCCTTAAAAAAAGAAAGAGTTCATTTTCAAGAGTCAAACATTTTGGGTGGGGGGGAGTAGGGTGAAGCAAAATATCACAGCTTTCCCATACGCTACTTTCTTTTGTGAGCCCAGTAGCACTTAGACTCTGAATTGTGGAACTCTCTCATTTTCTGCCATGTTATGGTCCTTTAATTTCCTGCCTGATCTCCTCTGGTATCATGGGTAGAACCACAACAAATTTGAATTCCTCCTCTCATGTCCACACCTCCTAGCACAGTGCTTTGTAGAGTGTAGGGGTTTCCTTTGTGTATATATATACATATATTTTTTTGAATGGATGTTGTACTGTCTGTTTTCATTTAGAAAGAATACAAAAAGTGACAAGATTTTCCTTATGTGATGACTTAGAGGGCTGGGATGAAGATGTTGGGGGAGGTTCAAGAGGGAGGGGATATGTGTGCACATATAGCTGATTCACATTGGTGTACAGCAGAAGCTAACACAACAGTGTAAGGCAATTATACTCTAAACTAAAAAATAAATTTTCTGTATACAGTCTATACTCAATTTTGTCTTCTAAAGGAAGACAGTAAATGTTTTTGAATTAACTTTTGTTTTAATGAAAACTGCCTTTTTTCAACTCAATAATTATTCCTACCTAAGGCTAAAGAGGAAACCTCTGTAAACATCTGAATGGCATTAAATTATGCTAAGTAAGCATCACTAAAATTAACTTCCTTGTTTCTAATTTCTCCATAAGCCTACAGTCACAATGTTTGCCTTGATTAATTATTAAACATATCTCAGATTTTCTAAATTAATGGTTTTGTGCTAGATATGATTTCTCATCAAGCTTTACATTTCTCTGGTAAAATCATATTTAAGTCTACCAAATGTCGTAACTCACTTCTGCATTTAATAATCAATGTTTGGCAGATTATTTGAAACTAGTAGAGCAGTAATAATATATGAAGACCTGCAAACATGTCTGGGATAACCATGAGCATTTAGGCCTCCGGAGACTAAATTGTATTGTTTGGAAATCATGTGAATTTGTGTTTGGAAACATAAATGTCTGTGATGACTGATTAACATACAGAATAAAATCCAATCATACACATACCATTAAGGAGAATGCTATAGTATAAGAGGAATACGAATTTTAAATGTTTGCATATTCAAACTATGGGTTTGAATAACTATGTGTACAAGTGACAGATAACATTAGGGGCTTCCCTGGTGGCTCAGAGGTTAAAGCATCTGCCTACAATACGGGAGACCCGGGTTCGATCCCTGGGCCGGGAAGATCCCCTGGAGAAGGAAATGGTAACCCACTCCAGTATTCTTGGCTGGAGAATCCCATGGACAGAGAAGCCTGGTAGGCTACAGTCCACGGGGTCGCAAAGAGTTAGACACAACTGAGCGACTTCATTCACTCACTATAGATTTATGTAAGACCAGACATCTAATAAGGACCCAGATGTTTTCAAAACATGGATATATATATATATATATATGTAGACAAAATAGATGATGAATTGCTTAAATTCCACTTAGGGTTTTATCAGTGGGCATGGGAGGTCTTTCTACACTTGAATTGTAAATCTGAAATATTTGCTAAATATTGTACACATATCTATAACAGATAAAACTAATAAAAGTATCTATATGATTGGTATTAGTCAGCCATAAATAGGCTTCCCAGGTGGCGCTAGTGGTAAAGAACCCACCTGCCAATGTAGGAGACATAAGCAACAGGGGTTTGATCTCTAGGTCAGGAAGATCCCTTGGAAGAGGAAATGGCAACTTACTCCAGTGTTCTTGGGAAATCCCATGGACAGAGGAGCCTGGCGGGCTACAGTCCATAGGGTCACAAAGAGTCGGACACAACTTAGCTACTAACACTAATTTTTTTTTTTCACTTGTACATTTTGATGATTAAACGAGTTCGTATTTGCAAAGCACTCAGAGTAGCTCTAAGCATATACTAACAGTTTGTTAAATAAATGAAATGTTATCTCAGAAATAAGACCCTGCCCCCACCCCCGCCAAGGAAACTCACTTTTAATGATATTTGCATTTTGGGAGTGGGCTTCCTAGGTGATGCTAGTGATAAAGAACCCGCATGCCAATGCAGGAGATATAAGAGATGCAAGTTGAATCCCTGGGTTGGAAAGATCCCCTGGAGGAGGGCATGGCAACCCACTCCAGTATTCTTGCCTGGAGAATCCCATGGACAGAGGAGCCTGGTGGGCTACAGTCCACAGGGTTGCAAAGAGTCAGACATGACTGAAAAGCAACTTAGCATGCATTTTTGGAGGGATACAATTGATAGGAATTGGAACTCATTTCAAAAGCTTACTATTTGACTTGAATTCTTATACTGTGTGAGCATACATTACTGAATTAGCAATAATATTATTAGCTCCCGTGACTAAGCCATGTATTCTAAGCAGATGGAATAGATACTTGCACAGCCTTTTTGGTTGTTTGCACTTTCTTTTTTTAACTTAAATTTATTTGTTTTTAATTGGAGGATAATTGCTTTACAATGTTGTGTTGGCTTCTGCCATACATTAACATGAATCAGTCATAGGTATTCGCAAGTCCCTCTATCTTGAGCCTCCCTCCCACCTGTTAGCCCATCCCTCCCCTCTGTCACACAGCATGAGATTTGAGCTCCTTGCTGTATGATGCAGGGAGCTCAAATCCAGTGCTCACACAGCCTTTTGAGAACACAGATTCTGTAGGATACCTTGTGGTCTACTGTTATCATTTACCATTCTCTCTTGACTTTTCATTTATCTTAAGCTGAAGGTGTCTGATATGAAAGACAGAAAATAGTGATGAGTGCTGATGACGGGACTAGATAGACGCAATGCAAAGAACATGGGCATGATGGAAAACCAATTCTCAGGGTGCTCTGATCCCCAGCTCTGATCCTGGTGACAACCTCCAAAGACGTTAAAGAATGAGACTCATCACCTATCAGATATGAAGGAGAATATCTTGACAGTGAGGGTTCCAGACAATATGTATATAAAATCAGCTCCAAAGAGTTGAAGACAAGGTGAGTTTAACGAGATGTAGATAAGGTTGAGTTTTAAAGGTTTAGAGATTAGCATTTGTCTACTATTTATAAAAATTAGCACCTTTAAAATACCTTGTTCAATAGTTAACATAAATATAATATGGATCTATTTAGCCACAAATAAGGAATCCTAAAATTTAAAAAGTGCCTTAGATTACATACTCACTATTACTGACCTGTCGACCTCAGGACTGGGCAGTTCACTAAGACGACGTATCTAGTAATAACTAAGTGTACAGTAATAGCAAAGATGTAAGAGTGCCTCCAAATGATCAGCATCTTCTCTCTGGCTCCAGCATTTTGTCTGTGCATTCATCCATGCCAGTTCTTGATCAATGAATTCTTCTTGTTGTGTTTACTTACTTCAGGCTTTGTAATCTCTTGTCTGTTGGTCATTTATTCATTCATATTCACAAGAACTCATAAATATTTAGTGTCATCGCTCTGCTAGTCTCTGGGACCACGGAAATGAACAGGATTTAAAAGGGCACTGTTCTATCCTTCAAGGAACTTTTATTCTGGAAGGTAGACAGACCAAAGACTCAGTTAAACTCTATTAACGGTGTGCTTATATGGCAGGACACCTGTAATGTACATCCTGGGGATGCACGAGCTGGGCAGGTCTAGGAAATGTTCTCAGTGACACATGTACACAGCTATTTACTATAACACCTGTGTGATAGTTACAAAATAGATAATTATGATGCACAGTTGATATTATGTTATACTATATATCATATGTTAGATATATTGTATATATTATATATACCCAAAATCATTATATTTAGATGAGGTCAAACAATACTAGTGTCCATCAATAGGGGGCCATTAAAATAAACAATGAAACAGAGATGTGCTGATATGGAAATAGCTCCAAAATATCTAATAAGTAAAAAATTGGAAAGTTTCAGAGAGGTGCATATCACAGGCAGTCTTTTGTGGGGCAAATAAGAACACAGAATCACATTTTGTTATATTTGCATAGACACTTTGGAATCCTATGCATAACCCTAAACAAACAAACAAAACAAAATGGGTTGGGCTGCCCAATGGGGAGCAGAGAGAGGGGATCCAGGCAAGTGGGGACAGGAGGGAAGATTTCACTGCACTTAATTCAAAGAGATTTTTATCTCTTTGAATTAAGTGAATGAATTATCTATTTATCTAATTATCTATCTATTATTGATCTATCTAATTATCTATATAAACCTATCCTGGAACTTTCAGAGGAAAGATGTCTCATCGTGGACTGTGACCAGTGGATGAAGAGTTGGGGGTGGGAAGAAGAAACGTACCATAGGTAGATTATTCAAACACTTCCATCTCAACTTGCCAGAGAGCTGCTGCCCTGAAACCTTCCTCTGCCATCCTAGCCGCCTCTGTTGGCTCCTCCCTTCTGTGAGGAGTTCAGAATCTGTTCAAGTTCAATATCTGTGAACTTCTAGATATTCTGGCACCTCCAGCAATTGTAAGGGTAACCCTTGAAGCAGTAGGGCCCCTGGGACTCTGCCCCATCTCAGAGTCCTTTGCCTGTTTATCTAGAAGTTACCCAAGCAGCACGGGCTGTTAAATCTTACAACCATCAGCCCTTGTTTTTCCCCAGAAATAAGACTGACATTTTAGCACATGCTAAGTGACTGATACAGGAAGCATTTACATATCATTGGATTTTTTAAAAAAATCCAAGTTCTAATCATTGTAAACATATTCATATGAAATAGATAGAAAATACAAGAAAACCATATGCAATCAACCACAACAATAATACATAGTTATTTTGCTGTGAGACAAAGTCAGGATACCTTTCATTTTAACATAAAAAAGAAAAAATATTGAAATTGTTGTCTGGCAGGTATATTACACAAGAAAAGTCAGAGATCAGCAGCTAATATTTTTACTGCTGGAAGGCTGAATAATATAATGAGGATTATGTGTGCAGTGGACAGTTCTGAACGTTCAGTAAACTAATATGCCGAGGAATTGATTCATGAATGACAAGTACTTTTAGGTGGCAACATACACTTTATTTAGTGCTTTTCTCTAATGTAGTTTTCTATGTGTCAGTTCAGTTTCTTATCAAATAAATACTTACACCTTGCTGTTCATTTGAATTGGAGTTACTATGGAGAAACGACTTTTTGATTCTACAGCATTCTGCTGCATTATGAAAACTTTGAAATCATGTCATCACTCCACAAAATGGTTTAGCAATTTTCTGTGAATGTTTTTAAAGAAGGGGAATCTGTTCATATATGAATGATTCTAGAAAAATGTTTCAATGTTAAAAAATTCACTAAGAACCTTTAGAATCTAAAATATGATAGAGTACTGTTTCACCTTACAGTAGGTTGAAAACATTTTAAAGAAAATTTGCCTCCATGTTTTTTTTTTTTTAATCCAAAGATTTAAACATATATTTTTCCACAATTCCATAGGTAACTTCCAGGAGAGTAAAGAAAGACCAGAGAATACAGAAAGATTGATAAACATATATTGACAAGTGATGACAAACATACAGAAACCAAGAATAATCAGATTCCCTGTTACATCTTTGAAAGAAAATTCCTTATCATTGAGGTCCAGCCACTTTCTTTGAATTCAGTGTAGAATTTGCTTTTCATTGAACTAGGACACTAAAAGATCTTTGGAGTTTTATGTTCAAGTCTTTAGTCTTTCTAGAAAATTATGATTCAAACATGCTCTAAAATACTATTTTAGACCTTAACATATGTGGTTTAAAGAACAATAATTAATACATTCTGTAAAGGAGGAAAAGACTAGCACACTGATGGCTCCAAATGAGCCATGGCTCCTAGTATGTTCACCTTTCTAGAGGCCCCTCCCACAATAATGCTGGGCTTGATCACATGATTTGCTATAGCCAATGGGACATTAGTAGGCTTTACTCTCAAGAAGAGGCTAGATAAATGCTTGCATGTTGGGCTTCTTTTATTGGAACCCAGCTCACTGGCTGTAAGAAAGCCTCTCAAGTTTTCTTCGAGAAGACAAGCCATGTGGAGGAGAATGTGGGTCAACAGCCAGCCCCAGACATATGAGTGAGGACATCTAGGATAGTGTAACCCCAGCAAAGCTCCTGGTTGAAAAGTTTACATGAGTGACCCTAGCCAGTATCCTATGAAGCAGAACTGCCTAGATTCCTCACCCACAAAACTCAAAGCAACATACTGATATTGTTTTCTGTAATTATATTTTGGAGTGGTTTGTTAGACAGCAGTAGATAATGGTTACAGTAAGTGTTACAAGGACTCCTAAAGTTCTTTCTGGAAATGATTCCAAGTCCATTCTTCATTGACATACACCTCTTACACTTCTGTCATCTATTTATTTATTATTGAACCTGAATCTCTTATTCTGACTCTAACCCATTGGAACAGAAGGACTGGAATGGTTGGTTCATGTGAAAAGCACTGTGAGAATGACTATCATATATTGACTCAAAAGAACACCAAATCCTTGTTGGATCTCAAAGAAAAAGACTTCTTGATGATGGTATATACCTTAAATTAATTCCATTCCACAGTGTGATCAAACTGTGGGTGGGGCAGTCTGGTGGAAAGAAAATATCTTTAAGGAATTCCCAGCACATAGGCTTTGTGTGGTCTTTTCAAGCCATTTCCTCTCTATTTCTCTCAATGGAACTGTATCCTCACAACTGATTTTAGGCACTAAAATGTGTAGGACTCTCTGGAGGAATTTGTTTTCTTAAGGAATAATTATTGGAAATATGAGTTTTATTAGATTGAAAAAGACATTGGGCATATTTCCATCCTTCTTTCTCTAGAATGAATGAGAATTAGTAAAAGAATGCATTAGGAATAGTAACTGTAGTAGAAATGTATTAGGAGAAGAACCCATGGTACCGCATGGACAGTCACCATTTCTGGAGGACAGTGATTCTATTCCACTGAATTATGTGGATTGCATCTCAAGTTAGAAACTACAGTAACTAACTGGTTCTAAAAAAAATGTCTGGATATCAAGAGGAAAAAGACATAAACTGCCATCAAGCATAACAAACGTTAGCATCATTACTGTTATTTCCATTGTTTAAAGGATGTTCTCTGTGTACTTATCTATGGCATTATCTACCAGGAGAGCATGGATGGAAGGTTTAGATACAAAATGACGTTAAAGAGAGTCCAGATCCAACAGTGACACAGATGTGATACTTACAGAGAGTAGGATTTGGACGGCACTGTGGATGACCTCCAGGTACTGGAAGTCCACAATGCAGCCGGTGACAGAGACATACGTGTAATCGTCCGTCATGCCGTGGGCTGATGGGGGCAGTACTCTTCGGACACAGCCGGGCCCGTGTTCCCGCCACCATGACCGATGCACAGAGATGTTGAATGTCATTAGGTCTGTATCCTAGGCGGGCAGGAGACAAGACAGAGAAAGGAGATAAACATATTACATCACATCTTCGGCTTTCACCTTAGGAAGAATTCAGGATGAACGAAATTCCTGAAATGGTTTAAATTCCAGGTAAAGAATGACGAAAGACAAACCTAACATGACTGCATGTGTCATACGAATGAAATAGCTTATTTTCATATGGGTTATAGTTATTCAGTGGGGAGATGTAATTCTTTGAATGATAACACTATAAGGTTAGCACAACATCGAAAATTCAGAGATGATATATTTGTTTAAAAATTCATATGCCTATTTATTTAGTTTTTTTATTGGACTATTGTTGATTTATGGTGTTGTTTCAGTTTCTGCTGCACACCAAAGTGACTCAGCCACATGTGTACATATATCTCCTCCTTCTTGAATTTCCTTCCCATTTAGGTCTCCACAGAGCATTGAGTAGAGTTGCCTGTGCTATACAGTAGGTTCTCATTACTTCTCTATTTTATAAACAACATCCCCGTGGACTGTAGCCCACCAGGCTCCTCCGTCCATGGGATTCTCCAGGCAAGAATACGGAGTGGGTTGCCATTTCCTTCTCCAGGGGATCTTCCTGACCCAGGGATCGAACCCAGGTCTCCTGCATTGCAGGCAGACGCTTTAACCTCTGAGCCACCAGGGAAGCCCTTAAACAACATCAGTAGTGCATATATGTCAATTCCAATCTCCCAATTCATCCCACCCCTCCCTTCAATTATATTGTCCACATTGGAATTTTCTTCTCTGTTTTCTTATTGCTCCATTGCCACTGGTATCACCATCATGGTAACGTGTACTGAGAGAGTTTTTTTGCCTGCGAGACATTGTTCTAAGCACTTTCCATATATTATGCGTTCATGCAGGTATCATCGTCCTAACTTACAGTAGTTGAATAATGGTCCCCCCAAATCACATTTATATCCATCTCCCTGGAATCTGTGAATTCTACCTTATACAGCAAGAATAGGACTTTGTAGCTATGATTGTGGTAAGGATCATGAAATGGGGGGATTATTTTGGATTAACTGATGGGCCCTAAAGACAATCACGTTTCCTTTTAAGAGGGAAGCAAAGGGATGCTAGACACAAGGAAGAACAGAACAAAAGGGTGACCATGGAGGCAACAATTGGAGCGATGTGGCCACAGGAATGCTGACCACCACCAGAAGCTGGGAGAGACAAGAGAAGATTATCCCTAAAACTCCAGGGGGAGCCTGGCCCTGGCAGCATCTTGATTTCAGTCCAGTGAAACTGATTTCAGACTTCTGGCCTCCAGAACTATGAGAACATACACTTCCATTGTTTAAGACACCAGGTTCATGGTAGTTGTTGTATAGCAATCATAAAAAAAAAAAAAAAAAAAAATTAAAGCAGATGAGAAAAGTTGGTCACAGAAAGGAAAAATAAAGTGCCCAACCTCATTAATAAATCAATCAAAAGAACTTCCTATGTATGGTGGGGTTTCCCTGGTAGCTTAGCTGGTAAAGAATCTACCTGCAATGCAGGAGACTCTGGTTCCATTTCTGGGTTGGGAAGATACCCTGAGAAGGGATAGGCTACCCACTCCAGTATTCTTGGGCTTCTCTGCTGGCTCAGACAGTAAAGAATCCTCCTGCAATGCAGGAGACCTGAGTTCAATCCCTGGGTTAGGAAGATCCCCTGGAGGAGGGCATGACAACCCACCCAGTATTTTTGCCTGGAGAATCTTCAAGGACAGAGGTGCCTGGCGGGCTTCAGTCCACGGGGTCACCAAGAGTCAGGCATGACTGAGTGACACAGCACACAGCACAGCATGTAGTGGCAGACCCAGAACTCGATCCCATGCGGTCTGTACTTTCAGCTGTGATGTGGTGCTTTCCCATTCCTCTGTTCCCCTGCCCAACCCTTTACAATTCCTCAGACCCTGAAGGGAGCTAGTTCCTCCCTCTTTAGTTGTTTTCAGAAAATGCCACCACAGCCGAGCAAAAGAACAAAGAAGGCAAGCCTTGACTTTTCCATATCAAAAGAGACTTCCAGAAACTCCTAACAGAGACACCCGTGCAGATGTTTAAACCTCAAGAGTAGCCTTTTCATATCTGCAAAGTGTCAGCTATGAAGGACTAAGGTTATAATGTTTTTGTCATAAACAATACTTTAAAAAGAACAGATGAGGAACCAGACTCTTGGCTCCCAGATAAAGTAAAGATTACAGCTGCTGATGTGGAGCAGGAAGGAGGGAGGGTGAGGATGGACAGAGGGCAAGGGCGCCTACCGACCACAGTTGGTGGACTGGGACATAGATCTGCTGGGGAACGGAGGATCCAGGAGCCGGGGATTGGGTCCATTCCCAGCCTCCACTCCCAGCGAGCTTGTCATCACTAGTGCCAGGGGGACGTGTTGAGTGGGTACCACAGATGGCTCTTGTTCAGCCACTCAGGGGCCACCCACTGATTGTGCACCCACAATGATGCTCTGTACATCCCTGTGCTACTTAGAGAACTGTCCTTACCTGAGTGGCATAGGACACTCCTAAGGAAGAGACACTGGGTTTGGAACTCTGCAGACTTACAGGACACTGGTGTGAAATGGAAAGTTCTTGAACTTCTAGGTGGCTGGTCCTGAAAACCAGTGTGGGAGCCCCCAGAGCAAGGACAGTGGAGGACCCTGTCACCTGTTGCTCTGCTGTATGTGATACCCACATTGTGAGGTGAGAACATTTCCAGTTCACGCTAGTAGGCAGTTACTCCACAGTTTTAGATTTTCCTCAACTCAATTCAAAGTACCATTATAAGTATGCCTGTGATTAGATCAATAATGAAACATGTTCTTTTTTTTTTTTGGTGTTGGTTTGCTACAAATATCATTCAGTTACCTTCACAGTTACAGCATTTTATGGATAATAAGACATTTTACATCATCCTGTTTTTAGGTGTTGGTTGGCTATATGTATCATTTGCAGTTACCCTCTGGAGGGAAAGTATCATAGAAAAATAATTGCTTTCGCTAGTGAATTCAGTTTCACGCAAGGCAATTTACCTGCAGGCAAACTGCATGCTACCCTCTTTGCTAGCCATCAGATTTAATCTCTTAGAGTTAGTCTTGGTCACTGCAGACGAACTATTATTTTTGATTTTAATAGACTTCATTAGGTTCAGGATAAATTAGTGTTATCTCAAAACTCATAGCAATCTCTACTCTTTAAGCATTCTTACCCTTACCTCTTGCCTTTTCTAATGCAGGACTGACTGTAAGTTCCTTTTAATATGACTTTGACTAAAATTTATTTTACCCAAATAAAAAAAAGTGAATTTATGAACTAACGATACATATTTGTTACACTCATAGAAATGTCTCAGTGTGGTTCTCAATTTGTTGGGACTACAATATATTTATGGGCTTCCCAGGTGGCTCAGCAGTAAAGAATCTGCCTGCAATGTAGGAGACTCAAGTTCAATCCTTGGGTTCATCCTGGAGAAGGAAGTGGCAATCTGCTCCATTATTCATATCTGGAAAATTTCATGTGTAGACGAGCCTGGCAGGTGACAGACCTTGGGGTCGCAAAGAGTCAGACACAACTGAGTGATTGAGCATGCACACACACACACATAATATATTTATAAACTCTACTATTCTTTGCAATGACTGTATAAAATTTGAATGAGAACATCAGTAGTATCAAGTGATATTTAAAATTCAAGCCTCTCACTTAAATTTGGTATAAAATTTTACTACAAGTTTGTATATGCTTTCTATCTCCTTTAGCAGTTAGATTTCAAACATTAAACAACACCTTAACACATAATAAACTCAATTTCCTATGAGAGGCATGTCAGAGAAAATGCAACTCGGAAAACTGCAACTTTTAAATAAAGAAAAGTAAACAAAGAAATAAATGCAGAAAATGTATAAGATTGTTCATTTTTTTGACACTTTTGGTTATATCAAAACTGTCAGTTCTGAAATACACAGGTAAGTGCTAAAATAATATTAAAAATAATTATAAATAATTAAATTGAAGAAAGTGGGGAAAACCAGTAGACCATTCAGGTATGACCTAAATCAAATCCCTTATGATTATACAGTGGAAGTGAAAAATAGATTTAAGGGCCTAGATCTGATAGATAGAGTGCCTGATGAACTATGGAATGAGGTTCGTGACACTGTACAGGAGACAGGGATCAAGACCATCCCCATGGAAAAGAAATGCAAAAAAGCAAAATGGCTGTCTGGGGAGGCCTTACAAATAGCTGTGAAAAGAAGAGAAGTGAAAAGCAAAGGAGAAAAGGAAAGATATAAGCATCTGAATGCAGAGCTTCAAAGAATAGCAAGGAGAGATAAGAAAGCCTTCCTCAGCAATCAATGCAAAGAAATAGAGGAAAACAATAGAATGGGAAAGACTAGAGATCTCTTCAAGAAAATTAGAGATACCAAGGGAATATTTCATGCAAAGATGGGCTCGATAAAGGATAGAAATGGTATGGACCTAACAGAAGCAGAAGATATTAAGAAGAGGTGGCAAGAATACACAGAAGAACTGTACAAAAAAGATCTTCATGACCCAGATAATCACGATGAAGTGATCACTGACCTAGAGCCAGACATCCTGGAATGTGAAGTCAAGTGGGCCTTAGAAAGCATCACTACGAACAAAGCTAGTGGAGGTGATGGAATTCCAGTTGAGCTATTTCAGATCCTGAAAGATGATGCTGTGAAAGTGCTGCACTCAATATGCCAGCAAATTTGGAAAACTCAGCAGTGGCCACAGGACTGGAAAAGATCAGATTTCATTCCAATCCCAAAGAAAGGCAATGCCAAAGAATGCTCAAACTACCACACAATTGCACTCATCTCACATGCTAGTAAAGTAATGCTCAAAATTCTCCAAGCCAGGCTTTAGCAATATGTGAACTGTGAACTTCCTGATGTTCAAGCTTGTTTTAGAAAAGGCAGAGGAACCAGAGATCAAATT
>NW_011489300.1:173182-173903 GCF_000754665.1 Bison bison bison | reverse complement strand
GAAGGCTGTATATTGTCACCCTGCTTATTTAAATTCTATGCAGAGTACATCATGAGAAACTCTGGGCTGGAAGAAGCACAAGCTGGAATCAAGATTGCCAGGAGAAATATCAATAACCTCAGATATGCAGATGACACCACCCTTATGGCAGAAAGTGAAGAGGAACTCAAAAGCCTCTTGATGAAAGTGAAAGTGGAGAGTGAAGAAGTTGGCTTAAAGCTCAACATTCAGAAAACAAAGATCATGGCATCTGCTCGCATCACTTCATGGGAAATAGATGGGGAAACAGTGGAAACAGTGTCAGACTTTATTTTCCTGGGCTCCAAAATCACTGCAGATGGTGACTGCAGCCATGAAAGTAAAAGACGCTTACTCCTTGGAAGGAAAGTTATGTCCAACCTAGATAGCATATTCAAAAGCAGAGACATTACTCTGCCAACAAAGGTCTGTCTAGTCAAGGCTATGGTTTTTCCTGTGGTCATGTATGGATGTGAGAGTTGGACTATGAAGGCTGAGCACCGAAGAATTGATGCTTTTGAACTGTGGTGTTGGAGAAGACTCTTGAGAGTCCCTTGGACTGCAAGGAGACCCAACCCGTCCATTCTGAAGGAGACCAGTCCTGGGATTTCTTTGGAAGGAAAGATGCTAAAGCTGAAACTCCAGTACTTTGGCCACCTCATGCGAAGAGTTGACTCACTGGAAAAGACTCTGATGCTGGGAG
>NW_011489300.1:168464-173082 GCF_000754665.1 Bison bison bison | reverse complement strand
GATGGCTGGATGGCATCACTGACTCGATGGACGTGAGTCTGAGTGAACTCCGGGAGTTGGTGATGGACAGGGAGGCCTGGCATGCTGCCTGGCATGCTGTGATTCATGGGGTCGCAAAGAGTCGGACATGACTGAGTGACTGAACTGACAAATAATTCATGTTATTAATTGTTATTTCTTGGAAATAACATTCTTGCTTAAATGCTATTTCTTGGAGTCAGAATATTATCTGAGAATTTAAGCACACCATGGTTAAGAAAATTGACATAGATAATGGTATTTGGATTTATGTGAGTATATATGATTACCAAGGGACAGTGTGTAAAACAAGGAGAAAGAAAGCAAGGAGAGAGACAAGAAAGATGAAGGGTTTGGGAGATATCAGGACAACCTGGGAAAAGAGAGCATGTCAAGGTCAACTGGAATAAGAACTTAAGGGAAGTTGGTAAAGCCAGAGACGAAACAGAACATATTGAATTTTCTGTTTGGTGGGCCAATGGGGACTTTACAAATACATGCCAGAAGAGCACTGGGAGTGAAAAATTGGATTTCAAGGAATTGAGGGGATTGAGAAGAGAGATTTGGTGTTTTTCATGAAGTTGGGACTCCAGGTAATAAGAACATGGGATGCCGGCTTCCAGGGTGGAAAAGGAGAACAAGGGTCAATCCATACACCTGCTCACACCCACCAGATTATGACTTAAAAGAAAATTATTTCAGAGTATCTGCTTTTCCCTGAATATCTACCCAACTAAATACTAAATGTTTAAAAGCCCTTTCATCTCAACCTTGAATCTCCAAGTTGTTCCTATTTTCTTAAAGTACTCAAGTTAAGAAAAAAAGCCTTCTAGCATTTTTTGAAATGTTCATTATGAGGTAGACATGACTGCCCACTTTTATTGGCAGTAAGTGTAGTCACAGTATTGGAACCAGTTCACATCCTGAAAAATTCAATATTCACTTTCTATTATAGTAGCTGCTGCTGCAGCTAAGTCGCTTCAATTGTGTCCGACTCTGTGAGACCCCATAGACGGCAGCCCACCAGGCTCCTCCATCCCTGGGATTCTCCAGGCAAGAACACTGGAGTGGGTTGCCATTTCCTTCTCCAATGCATGAAAGTGAAAAGTGAAAGTGAAGTCGCTCAGTCATGTCTGACTCTGTGCGACCCTATAGACAGCAGCCCACCAGGCTCCTCCATCCATGGGATTTTCCAGGCAAGAATACTGGAGTGGGTCGCCATTGCCTTCTCCCTATTATAGTAGACCACTATATAATTTTTCATTAATCAAAGATCTAGTCTCTCTCTTAGTCTTTGTTCTTTTAATTATCTGCTTTTTTGGTATGTGTTTAATTTAATCTTAGCTGCTGCTGCTACTGCTGCTAAGTCGCTTCAGTCGTGTCCGACTCTGTGCGACCCCATAGACGGCAACCCACCAGGCTCCCCCGTCCCTGGGATTCTCCAGGCAAGAACACTGGAGTGGGTTGCCATTTCCTCCTCCAATACTAATCCTCTCTGTTTCTAGAAATGGACTCCCAACTATTCATAATCATTTTTTCCCCCTTCCTCCTTAGTTGTGACTGAAAGGGTCCTTAAAACCAGTTTCGTATGGCTATCTACTCTCTTTGTCTTTTCACTTTCTTTTGTCATAAACCAGCCCATGTGGAAGTGAAAATGTGCCCTTGAAGAGAAGTACACATGTATTTAAGAAAACAGATTTTGCTCAGTTTTAGAGTTAGCTTTGAGTTTACATTTATATAATAAAATTCATGTCAGTTGAAACTTCTTTTGAAATACTGTTTATCTCAGAATAAGAATTAGAAAAGTGAAAACAACTGTACTACACTTCTAATAATTTTCTTTTCAGTGAAGCATCAAATATTTCCAAGAGTACTGTAGATTAATAATAAAGGATAAACACTGTGCTTGGTAGAGAGGTTTAAGTGTGTGGAGCCCATTATACAAAGACTTAGCATCAGTTCAAATATATCAAAAACTCTATGCTATTTTCCTATATTAAAAGCAACTCTTAGAGATAAACTTCAAAGGTTTTCCATTGGAAAGTGTTAGTCATTTGCTGTTGCTTTCTTAAAGAACACTTCCTGTAAGCCATGAGCATGTCATAATTATTTAGGACTATGCCACTGGTGTCGAATATAAAGAACAGCAGAGTGAGGAGCAGACATGGATCATTTTGATTTTCTATTTTTAATCCTTACAACTAGGTACTTCTAGGGCTTTCCCTTGTTTACCATTGATCAGAAGCCAGAGGCAGAGCTAAGAGTAATCAGGCTTTTTGTCTTCAATCTTGACCTTAATTCCCTAGACTGAACCACTTCAGGAAGTTGTGAAGTCTCATCCATCTATTAGATGGATATGTATGGAGTTTCTAAAATGAGCTATGCACTGGGATTTAAGTGAACATTAGATCTTATTCTTGCCCTCATGGAACTTATATTCTAGTGGAGAAAATAAGTAACAAAGTAAACAATTAAGTAGACAATTATACATTGTAAAAATTAATATAAAGGGAATAATGTGATGGAGAGTGACTGTGATGAGGCTGGAGTTATCTCATACAAGGTGGCAGAGGAGGCCTCTCTGATGGTTGATATGTAGGCCAAGACCTGTTGTTTGAGGAAGAACCAGAAGATGTGAAGATTTGCAGAAAGAGTGTCACATGCAAACAGAACTGCTAGTACAAAGCTCATGAGATGGCAAAGAGTTTTAGGTGTTCCAGGGACTGACTGAGGGTCCACGCAGATGGAGGGAAGCTGAAGTAAGCACAGAAGTGGTATAAGAAAAGATTGAAGATACAGGAATAAGTTATGATAGAGGCTGGGGTGGTGGTGGATGAACTGGGAGACTGGGAGTGACATTATACGCTAACAATACTGTGTAAAGAATAGATAGCTAATAAGAACCTACTGTATACATCAGGGAACCCTACTTAGTGCTCTGTGGCCACCTAAATGGGAAAGAATCCAAAAAAGAGGGGGTATATGTGTATATATACACACATACGCACATATACACACATATGTGTAGCTGATTGACTCTGCTGAATGCAATAGAAACTAACACAATGTTGTGAAGCAACTATACTCCAATAAAAATTAACTTTAAAAAAAGAGTCTGAATTTTACTCAAATCCAGGTGGGAGGTCAAAGACTGATATCACCTGCTTTGCATTTTTTTTTGAAGATGATTCTAAGAATTGTATAGGGAATGGATTTGCCTGGAACAAAAGTGGAAGATAGTAAGGTGGTTACTATAGCAGGTCAGGGAATCCGGAGAAAGATGGCAGCTTCATAGGGGCAGAACAGAGAGCGGAGACATATTTTGCAGGTAGAAGAGAGTGTGGAGACAAGAAGAGATGAATGCAGGAGGATTCAAGTTTCTGATTGAGCCCATCTGCTGAAGGCAACTCTCTGAAGAATAGGGCAGCTCTGAGCCATCAGCAGCCAGTAATTCAACAGCTAGGGAGTGGGCACCTCAGCCCTGTAAAGGGGGAAAGGACAAAAATAACATTTACCAGTGTATTTTTATCAATTTGCCACTTCAAGCCATTTTCCTTAAATGTGGGTTAAAACAAATACGTAATCACACTAAACGGTGTTGGAAATAAGGATTTTTAGTGTAAGAGAAAAGAGACAGTTACGAGATCAAGGAAAAACAAGTGTAAATACTGTGATTTGGGAAACAAAAAATCTAATGCTCTTCATGTTGGTAGCATAAATTTTAGTAATATATTTCACCATCATTATTTCTTACTTTAGAAATAAGAGCTAAAATATTGCCCATTATGAATTAATCTTGTTGTTCAGTTGCTAAGTTGTGTCCGACTCTTTGCGATCCCATGAACTGCAGCATGCCAGGCTTCCCTGTTCTTTACTATCTCTCGGAGTTTGCCCAAACTCAAGTCCATTGAGTCGGTGAATTAATCTTAAAACGGATGAAATCAGTTCATTTAAATTCCATCCTGATGTTACCTACACAACTTCTATTACCATGTTCTGAGTTGAGGTTCTAGTACATTCAGTCATACTGCTAACTATATAATTTTCATTAAAATGGATAATGTTTGCATTCATTTATTTTGTTCTGATCTTTTAATTCATTCGAGTACCTTAGTCCTAGAATAAAGAGTAGTTGATAAAAATAACTCTATTGCTGAGTCTTTTTTTTTGTTTGTTTTGTTTTTATTTATTTATTTTTAAATTTTATTTTATTTTTAAACTTTACAATATTGTATTAGTTTTGCCAAATATTGAAATGAATCCGCCACAGGTATACATGTGTTCCCCATCCTGAACCCTCCTCCCTCCTCCCTCCCCATACCATCCCTCTGGGTCGTCCCACTGCACCAGCCCCAAGCATCCAGTATTGTGCATCGAACCTGGACTGGCAACTCATTTCATACATGATATTATACATGTTTCAATGCCATTCTCCCAAATCTTCCCACCCTCTCCCTCTGCAACAGAGTCCATAAGACTGTTCTATACATCAATGTCTCTTTTGCTGTCTCGTACACAGGGTTATTGTTACCATCTTTCTAAATTCCATATATATGCGTTAGTATACTGTATTGGTGTTTTTCTTTCTGGCTTACTTCAC
>NW_011489300.1:153907-168277 GCF_000754665.1 Bison bison bison | reverse complement strand
AGTCTCTTTCCCTTCTGGTTTCCTCAGTGTGTATGCCCAGCAGTGGGATTGCTGGATCATAAGGCAGTTCTATTTCCAGTTTTTTAAGGAATCTCCACACTGTTCTCCATAGTGGCTGTACTAGTTTGCATTCCCACCAACAGTGTAAGAGGGTTCCCTTTTCGCCACACCCTCTCCAGCATTTATTGCTTGTAGACTTTTAGATTGCAGCCATTCTGACTGGCGTGAAATGGTACCTCATAGTGGTTTTGACTTGCATTTCTCTGATAATGAGTGATGTTGAGCATCTTTGCTGAGTCTTTTATTTATATTTGTATCTGGATTAGCTGAATTTTAGGATTAGTACAGTTTTAGTTTATAAGTGTATATATTCACTGTTTTATTTAAAGGATTAATATAAGCTCTATTTCCTTAGTCTTTGAAGGTTCAGTACTGTAGGCATGGCACTTTAAACATGTAAGTAAAATTGTACCACTGCTAAAAAAAAAAATGTGATGTTAAAATTGAACTGAAAATATCAAAGGGTACTCACAATTTAAAATCACTGTATAGAATGTGTGTGTGTGTGTGTGTGTGAACTCTGGCTACTGGAATGGCTTAGAAACAGTGTTACCCCAATAGCAATGAGAACTTCTGGTTCATGTTCTCTAAAAAAACCCCTCACTAAGATGAACCAAGGTAATTCCTTGGAGAAATGCTAAATCCAGCTGTGATACAGGAAGCAATAAGCAGAGTGTGGAACATTTTTTGAGCTAGAAATAAAGAAAATTTAAAAATGTATGGGTTATGGTATATGAAAGGATGTAGGAGCCAGTATGAGGGGTCAATAACTGGCTAAAGTTGTGATAATTTGAACATTAAAAAGAATAATGATTGAGGCCAATGAAACACACTGAATTAATGAAAACCTGTGATTCCATAATACTCAAAAAAAGAAAGGCAGAAAAACTCACTGGTAATAGTTAAAAGAGCTATATAACACCTTCTCTGAGATATCCATTCAATTTTGTTATGACTGCTTTACAAAACAAAGTTTATTAATTATAAAAAACAAATTTTGTTTGAAAAATGAGTGACTAAGGGAAATAATTAAGCATTTATTTTGCCTTTCCAGAAGGCATTATGTTTCAAGATAACCAAGTCAATTAAGTAAAGCTATATAACTGATGTCAGTTAAACAAAGATAGAAGAAAGGAAAGAATTTTTTTTAAAATTACAAATTATAATGAAACTATTTGATTCTTATAAGGATTTAAGGATTTGGGCTTCCCTGGTGGCTCAGACAGTAAAGGATCTGGCTCCCATGCAGGAGACTCAGGTTCAGTCCCTGGGTCGGGAAGATTCCCTGCAGAAGGGAACAGCAACCCATTCCAATATCCTTGCCTGGAGAATCCCATGGACAGAGGAGCCTGGTAGGCTATAGTCTATGGGATCACAAAGAGATGGACATAACTGAGAGATCAACACTTATAAGGATTAGTGATTGATAGCAAAAAAAAAAAAAAAATTAAAATTAAGTAGTTAATTCATGTAGTGCCAAAGTACATAACACAATTTTCTTTTTTAGTCAAGTACTACTACAGAACAATATATTAAAAAATTACATTTCAGAACTTGTGAAATATACATAAAATGAAATTCAGGGGAAATTTTATGGCATTAAGTATTCAGAGTAGAAAAGAAGAAAGCCTGAGAATTAATAAACAAAGCACACTGTTCAAAAATTTAAAAAGTATAACAAGTTAAGACTAAAGATATTAGAAGATGTAGATACAGATTTAATTAACAAATATTTGTTATGTGTCTACACTGTACTGGGACCTGGGACTAATCTACGAACCAAACAGACAAAATCTCTGCTCTAGTGAAGCTAGCATTCTAGTACAAGAAGACAGACTATAAATATAAGCAAAAATAAAGTCTCTTTCATGTTAGAAGATGAGTGTTTATTAAAAAGAGTGGAGGAAGGACAGCCAGAAAGATATAAAAGCAGAAACTAATTAAAGATACAGTAGAAAGGATCAACAAAGCACAGATTTGTTTCTTTAAAAATCCAATAACATTAATAATGCCCTGGTAAAGGTGATCAAGCTTATATTACTTGTCATTGTCCAGCTGGCATGGTGTGTGCTTAATTGCTCAGTCATGTCCAGCTCTTTGCTACCCCATGGACTGTAGCCCACAAGACTCCTCTGTCCATGGAATTCTCCAGGTAAGATACTGGAGTGGGTTGCCATGCCTTCTCCCGGGGATGTTCCCTACCCAGGGATTGAACCCAGGTCACCCACATTGCAGGTGGATTCTTTACTGTCTGAGCCACCAGGGAAGGTGGCATGGCAGCCACTCAAATACAGGACAGTGATCAGTCATAAACAACATAAGGTGGCAACATCTAGAAGTTTAAATAGGCATGCCTGTGATTCTGCTACTTTACCCTTCTGAATATACCTAGCTCACATGTACAACTGTGCGTACATGTAAGCATGTTCATAGCATTGTTTGAAACAGTAAAAACTTGGGAGCAACCTAAACATCTATTGAAGATTGAGAAATTGGCATTCATACAAAGAAATGCTATGTGAAGTAGAAAATTCCCTGGTGGCTCAGTGGTAAAGAATCTGCCTGCCAATACAGGAGATGCAGGTTTGATTCCTGGGTTGGAAAGATTCCTTGGAGGAGGAAATGGCAACCCACTCCAGTATTCTTGCCTGTAGAATAGACAGAGGAGCCTGGCAGGCAACAGTTGCCAAAGTCAGACATGACTGAGCACGCACACACACACACATACACACACACACACAGAGCAATTGGGGAAACACAGCGAGAAGTTTACAAAAGTCTGCAATTTGCAGGAAAACTTCTGCTGTTCTTTTAAATGTCAAGCTCCCCTCCTCTCATCCGTGTTTACTGTGAAGCTGTCCATTCATTAGCCATGTCTTATTTTATGCTACTATTGATGTGCATCAGGTCTACAGGGCAGAACCAGGGATCTCCCTGCAAAAACAGCCTTTCAAAAGCTGAGCATCTGTGCATTGAATGCAACCACATTTTCAACGCAATGAAAAACCCATTTCATGCCAGGGATGCCTCAAATATTATTTGTGAAAGTGTAATGTACATTCCAGGTACTGACATTTATGGTATGCATTTGCTGCACCTGACGACACTAAGATTTGCCTACCGATAATTCTTTAACCATAAGGATACATTTTGTTTGTAATCTATGAATTTTAAACACCTGTAGTTTACTTAGCTAATTACCAAGCCCACTCAACACATCTGGCTTCTCTGTCTTTGTGTTAATCAATAATTATTTGATTACAATGTTATGCCTTTTATGCTAATTAGGATTTTGAGACCATAAAATTGTGCTACCTTTGTGCTTCCTGCTGGTACTAATGTGTTATATTTATAGTTTGTTGTGTTCATAATTCATGCTGCATGTGCATGCATGCACACATTTTACTTCATTTGCACAACAGAAATGTTTCTGTTCAATCTGTTTTTTGCTAAATTTGCCATCTGAAAAGAAGATCCTTGCTTATTTTAAAATTTTGGTTGGAAAATTCCTTGTTTGCAAAAAATAGATGTTTGTTTTAATGTGATGAAGTGAAGTGAAAGTCACTCAGTCACATCTGACTCTTTGCGACCCCATGGACTATACAGTTCATGGAATTTGCCAGGCCAGAATACTGGAGTGGGTAGCCTTTTCCTTCTCCAAGGGATCTTGCCAACCCAGGGATCGAACCCAGGTCTCCCACATTGCAGGCAGATTCTTTACCGGCTGAGCCACAAGGGAAGCCCCTTTAATGAGATAGGATTCTTTTAAAGAAAATAAAAAGGCAAGGTCATATGATCCTTCTGTTGTTCAGTTGCTAAATTGTGTCTGACTCTTTGCGACCCCATGGACTGTAACACGCCAGGTTTTGCGGTCCTTCACCATCTCCCAGAGTTTGCTTAAACTCATGTCCATTGAGTCAGTGATGCCATCCAACCATCTCATCCTCCATTGGCCCCCTTTTCCTTTTTCCCTCAATCTTTACCAGCATGAAGGTCTTTTCCAGC
This sequence comes from Bison bison bison, assembly GCF_000754665.1. Lineage (NCBI taxonomy): Eukaryota > Metazoa > Chordata > Mammalia > Artiodactyla > Bovidae > Bison > Bison bison. The sequence continues at coordinate 164,212 of NW_011489300.1, read as the reverse complement.
AAGTCACACCAAATGGCCAAAGTATTGGATTTTCAGCATTAGTCCTTCCAAGGAGTACTCAGGGTTGATTTCTTCTAGGATTGACTGGTTTGGTCCCCTTGCTGTCCAAGGGACTCTCAGGAGTCTTCTCCAGCACCACAACTTAAAAGCATGATCCATTTAGTTGTTCCCTTTTTGAAAGGTAGCTGAATAAATAGAGTAATATTGGTATTTTTGACCTGTGGATGTGGCTGCTGGTGTGGTTTAAAACCCTCGGCAAAAGAAGACTATTTTTCTTAATTGCTTCCTTTGCTCAAATAATTGTGAAGGCTGGAAAGAGATCTGATTAATTGTAAACTTGGATGTGGTAAAAACCTCTCTGGCAAGTTCTTCTCTCTCACCATCAATCTCAAGTTGTAGAGTAACCACCTTGGACGGCTTGCAGGAGACAGAGCCTCGGGGTCTGGAAGTTTCAGAGACAAGGATTCAAATACAGCTCTGGCTGGATTTCCACTGTAGCTGTGCCTGGGTGTCAGCCCATTCTTATTGCTTGGCCCTTCATTTGGGTCTTCCCATTCCATGCAAATCTTAATGTGTATACGTGTGCACATGTGTGCAAGGGGACTATTCATTTGCTGTGGGGCAGGAGCTAAACTGAGAATAAAAGCCCACATCTATCCATGATATTCATTTTGAGGATATTGTCTGTCTTTCTGCCTCCATTGATCCTCTGCCATGACTGGGAAGTAATCACATCAAGTATGGAGATGCTTAATTCCATTTTATTGTCTCTCTGCCCTTCATCTCAACAAGATTAATTGTCACTAGACAGATATCCCACAAGTATATAAGGTCCAGTGGCCATAAAGCACATTGTTTATTTTATCACTATTTAATTCTTTTGGTAGGAGAATAATATTTAAGGTTTTTCTTTTTTACCCTGTGGCTAACTATCAGGGTAAATTTCTGACTGTCCTAAGGAACTCAAGGTGCTTCCAAACTATCAATCAATACACATTAGAATGTGAGTTCTTAACAGCAAAGATTAATCTCAATAATTTTAATTCCCTTAAATGAAGTAAAGACCACTTTGAGCTCCTCCTTAAAGTTTACTTTGAAACTTTCCAAAGAATTTGTTGTTCTGTCGCTCAGTCATGTCGGACTCTTTGCGACCCCATGGGCTGCCCTTTTCAATTTGCAGATCATGAGGACATATCAATTTCTGTTGTCCTTAAAGATGGCAGCTACTCTTAAAATACCCAGCTTTTCCAAAAGCAGACTTAGCTACACTTTCCATAAGTACCTAGTTGAAGACACATTATATTATCCAAAGTAGAATACAGGGGTCGAACCCGTGTCTCCTGCACTGGCAGGTGGATTCTTTAGCACTGAGCCACCAGGGAGCCCTACTATATAACAGATAATTACATTAATAAATTTAAAGATCTCATTAGGTCACAAGAACTTCTTTGAGAATGAATGCATAAATTTTTCCTGCTTATCTCTTTAACAGAAATGCTATTTATAGTCTTTGTTTTCTATGCATCATAGTGCAAAAGTTTCATATTTTCATCATTAGTACTTCATAACCTAAAAATATATAAGCTATATTAATTACAATATATTGATGAATGAGGAGCAAAGATGTTTAGAATTACTTTAATTCAGAGCCATTGATATAGAAAATGACTCACAGTCTGATACAGTTTTCCTTTAAGAATGATGCTTTGAGCATCTTGTCAACCAATGACAAGGCCTGATGGCATCTTAGTTGTTATTTGAGAATTAGCATTGTTCATCAGAGAGCTTCCCTAGTGCCTTAGACAGTAAAGAATCTGACTGCAATGCAGAAGACCCAGCTTCGATCCCTGGGTCAGGAAGACACCCTGAAGAAAGGAATGGCTACCCACTCCAGTATTCTTTCCTGGAGAATTCCATGGAAAGAGGAGCCTGGTGGGCTACAGTCCATGGGGTCACAAAGAGTCAGACATGACTGAGTGACTGACACTTCTCATATTGCCCATCAGAAGCTCCATGCATACTGAAAGGTGTGGTGCAGGATAACAGTTTGGTATTGAGGATGGTGGTCCAATCAGTAACCAGAATATTCCCATGCAGTCCCTGAAGCTGAAAAATCTCATCAATCAAGAGTTCAGCTCTTTATTTCTGAGTCTGGAAATGAGATATGCAGTTTTTGAAGAAATCTAGCAAGAGAAGAGGGTTCTATCCCTGGGTGGAGAAGATCCCCTGGAGAAGGAAATGGCAACCCACTCTAGGATACTTGCCTGGAAAATTCCATGGACAGAGAAGCCTGGTTGGGCTACAGTCCATGGCGTCACAAAACAGTTGGACATGACTGAGCACAGCACACAGCACTGTAAAAGTTTGTTTGGAGACTTTCCAAAAATATATCAAATAGGAGAAGATATTTTCTTCTTTTTACTGTCAAAACTATTATATGTTTAGAGGTGTCTGTGTCCTCATTGAAGGGCAGTGTTCTTAGGACCATATCTAGCTGGAGAATAAGACCCCATATTAGCTGTGCCACACACCTTGCAAGTGAATCTGAAGGCACAGTTTGCCTGATCATGTGTGTTAGTTGCTCAGTCATGTCCGACTCTTTATGACCCCATGGACTGTAGCCTGCCATGTTCCTCTGTCCATGGAATTCTCCAGGCAAGAATACTGGAGTGGGTTGCCATTTCCTTCTCCAGGGTATCTTCCCAATTCAGGGATTGAACTCAGGTCTTCTGCATTGCAGGCAGATTCTTTACTGTCTGAGCCACCAGAGAAGCACCTGCCTGATCACGGACGCACTGTAAAACACAAAAACCTCAATTTGGGTAGCGGACTATTGGCTGACTTAAAAAAATTTTTTTTAACTTTAATCAAAGAAGAATTGAAATAGTAGGACAGGCACTTGTACTCTCTCTGTATCCTTAAGTAATTTCATTTTTCTTTACCTCTGGAACATTGTCTAATTCTAGGCCATGTGCCAAGTAGCAGTACTATTACACTTTAGACAAGCTACATAAAACTTCAATTTAAAAGTCCAGGTAGTTCCCTTATATTTGAAAATTGAGGCAGCCTTCAGCAAAGGACTGTGCTCTTTGGCACATCTGCCTTTCCTTCATATTTTTAAAATTTCAGCTTCTAGATATGACTTGGTGAGGTAAATATTACCTGTAGGCAGATAAAGCCATGAAAAAAATTGGAGAACATGGTATGACATAAATTCTATAAGGGCAGAAACTTCCCAATGATCCCTTCCCCAGGATCTCACATTATATCAGAAACCAGTATGTGCTAGTCCACGGTCCTCTGCAAAGATCCACAAAGAAGGGAGGGATGGATGCGTAATACCTACCAGATGCGTTCTGGGTAAGGAAGGACTGACCGCACATAACTCAGAAACTCAGAAACAGATCCATTCTCTGTGTCCAGAAGAACAGAATTTTATGGGGATGTTCAGTAGACCTAGAATCCACGGGTCAGAGCCATGCATTATATACAATTAATAAAAGACAAAATTTGAATTACAATATAATAATTTCATTGAGGATTTTGTAGCTATTGAATGATTTATAGCATTCTTTGTCATTTATTTTACTTATGACCATGAATTCTGTCCTCAAATTCAGATACTTTATAATAGAATGCACTATACAATGCAATGCACTACACTCCTGCAATGCAGGAGACCCAGGTTTGATCCCTGGGTTGGGAAGATCCCCTGGAGGGGGGAAAAGTAACCCAGTCCAGTATTCTTGCCTGGAGAATCCCCATGGACAGAGGAGCCTGGTGGGCTATAGTCCATGGGATTGCAAAGAGTTGGACACTACTGAGCAACTAACACTCACTCACTCATACAATGCAAATTTATTTATTAACATTTAGAAATAAAAATGTTCCTATAATTTACTGTGAATGCATAAATGTGTTAGGGCCATCATTTCATCATAAATACCAGGTATGGTTATCAAAAACATTCTGGGCCATTTATATAATTATTCTCAATATCAAAAAAGATTCCACTTTGGGGATGTGTAAATTACAGCTTCTTAGTTTGATAAATACCTAATTTGGTCATAATTACACATAAAATGAGGGCTTTGCTTCACTGTTTGTGTGTGAATTGTGACAATTTTTTGCCAGGTCAATTCTTTCATCTGATAGGAATGTATTCAGATTAGAGAGTCAACCAACCCACAGTATTAGTCTTGGTGATGGTTGAAATTTACCTGTCAGGCAAGTGAGTGAAGTTGCTCAGTCGTGTCTGACTCTTTTCAATCCCATGGACTGTAGAAGCCTACCATGCTCCTCTGTCCATGGGATTTTCCAGGCAAGAGTACTGGAGTGGGTTGCCATTCCCTTCTCCAGAGGATCTTCCTAACCCAGGGATAGAACCCGGTTCTCCCACATTGTAGGCAGACGCTTTACTCTCTGAGCCACCAGGGAAGTCAAAGTATACCTGTCAGGCAAAGTATAACACAAATGGATTATTTGTGGACATACTGCTGAGAATCAATTGAGAACAAAGCCAGAAGCTCAGAGTAAAAAGAAAAAAAAAAGCTAGACAAGATCTCAGCTGAGTGTAGAACAGTGATTCATAAGACTAGGTCATCCCAGAAGGTTTCAAAGCTTGTCCTATGTATTAAAATGTCAACGGTTAGTTCCCAAGAGAATGTAACCAGGCTCCTAGTCAAGGCAAATTTGTCAATGAAGAGAATCAAAGGACTTGATCGACAAGTAGAGGGTCCATTTTTAGAATGCTAGTTACTTCTGATGGTTCTTAGATTTTTAATGGAGTATGGTCCTCTCTCCCTTTCTCCTTCATTCGTGTTCCTGACTTTACTCCCTGCAGCACAGGTCTCTTCTCCCACAACTCAGAAAAGCAGAATAATGTGGAAGAGACACAAGGGAGCTCAACCTATACAAGAAAGAAGAAGGAAAGACAGATTCCAAATGAGTCTTCTCTAAGTTTCCACATCATACACGAGCTAAACATAGCATTGCAAAAAATTCTGAGGGTCACACTATGCCCAATATTTACTGGAAGGCAGTCATAATGTCCTGATCTTCCTAGACTTATGAGGTGGGAGTGGCATGCATGCATGCTCAGTTGTGTCTGACTCTGCAACCCCACTTCCTCCTCCAGAGGTTCTTCCCATAGCACAGGGAACTATACTTAATATTTTGTAATAATTTAAAAGGGAAAAGAATCTGAAAGAAATTGATATATGTGTATTTATCACTGAATCAATTTGCTGTACACCTGAAATGAATACAGCATTGTAAATCTACTCTTCAATTTAAAAAACAAAATGTAAAATAATATACACAATTTAATACAAATGGTCAATTCTGAATGCATTAAAAGTTAAATATAAAATATAAACCATAAAAATTAGAAGAAAAACATGAAGATTTATCTTAGGGTGGGGAAGTACTATGCAAACAAAAATATCAAAGAAAGAAAAAAACATGATAAATAGACTTGACAAGTTTGCTTTAGATGACAGCTAATGAAAAGAAGAACTGGTGTTGGAATAAAGAAATTGACTGACTTGCACCTGTGTTATGGTAGGATACTTTGAAAAATGATTTTGCCACAATTGAATATTTTTAACCACAAGTTAAAAGGAATCATATTTATGTAAATTATACCATGTTTACACAGATAAATTGGCTTACTACATTGAAGAAAAATGCTACTTGAATTAAACAAAATGCATTAAAATGTCTTTTAAAAACTTCATCAATCAATAATTGGTTTAACTGTATTTTTTCAGAGTTTGGTCAACTAGATTGATGTCCTTAGGTGTGATTACAAAATTAAAGTACTAATGAATTATTTATTTGTAAAATATGTACAGTTGATATCTTCAAGGAGGTAACAAGAAATGGTCCTTCCATTTACCACAGCTTTTTTTTTTTCTGAGGTTGTTTTACAAGTAGTAGTATACTTGGTTAGTATACCATACTAACCAAGAAAATCGTGACTGTAGGTTAAGGAGCCTAAGAGATAATAGAGAAAAAGTCATGTTTTAGAAAAGTCATAAACTTTATTCTTATACCTGTAATTTTTGCCATCTGATTCACCATCAGAAAGATTTTTTTGGGGAAAATCATTGTCTAGTAAAGTTAAAAGGTTTGAAGTTCTAGTTACAAATCAAATTTTCTGTACTCATGCAAAAATGCAAATTTATAAGAAAATAACTAAAATAAATACTGTTTAATAAGAATCTAATTCTGTGTATGTAAGTATTGACACTTTTAAATTAACTCAGAATCTGAAATTAGTGGCTTGATCAAATTAGCTACATAATGGCTATTCATCATTTGGTATCATAAAAATACAACTTTAATTACAATGAACTATATAACACAATAAAACACACAGCTTTAGTTTTTAAAAAAAGACTCTAGTACTGTGATGTTAATCTTATTAGGTAGAAATCACTAATTGATGAAGCAAAGAGTTAAGTACAGGCAGCGATAAAAATCACTTTTCAACTTTGAGAAGCTTAATGGGGAATATTCTCATGCTTCTATGAAAATGACTCAGTGAAGTATTTTCAAAATATAATAAAACACTTTAGCTAGAAAATGAATATCCTCTCTGCAGATAAGTGTGACCATTTAACAACTGAAGCCACAGAATGTCTGATTGAAAGGTGTCCTCTTCACATTTCACATTCTGGGTGTGACACTATTTTAGCGGTAGTCAAACCCTCATTTGCAGTTAAGTGTGAAAGTGATTGAACCCCCATCTCCTGCATGGCAGGCAGGTTCTTTACTAAGCCACCAGGGAAACCCATTTGGAGTAAAACTCAGTGCTATCTCCTGATCAAATGTTCTTTTGCTACGGCAATTTTAAAGTAGAATTGAAACCATAATACTATAACTGTGGCCATAGCGTCCTTGCTAATTTTGTCATTAGACACAGCTTCAGTAGCAGGTGTTAATTTCTAGGTAAATTTCAGCTAGGCTTCTTGAAGGATGATTCCTAACAGCTGCTATCCTCTACGCTTATTTTTTTTTTCCGAGAATTCCAGTTCCCAGGCCAAAGGGAGCAGCTTTCCATGTGTCTATTAGTGTTCCGATGCCAGTTCTTCAGGATGATATTAATCTCTATGCCACAGATTCATGTATTTTTTAATCTACTTCAAGAACAAAAAGGATATAATGGCCCATTAGGAGACATTAAATCCTGATCATTTCGTTAATGTTCTCGCTAATATGTGTTCTATAAAGTTGCTCACTTTTATAACCAAGATTCTAGTGTCATGGGTTAATGAGCCACATAGCTTCTAATGCTGTACATCTGCCATCAATCCATTATCAGGAAAGGACTCATCCATCGCCATAGCAGATGGATTAGAAATTCTGCAGGGGTAAATTAACCCCCATTCTTTTCATCTCTTTTTTTTTGAGTTTTCAAAAAATTTATTTTATTTTTGGTTGCGCTAGGTCTTCATTGCTGCACAAGGGTTTTCTCTAGTCACGGTGAATGGGAGCTACTCTTCGCTGTGGTACCTAGGCTTCTCAGTGTGGGGGGGCTTCTTTTGTCACGGAGCACAGGCTCAGCAGTTGTGGTGCACAGGCTTAGCTGCTCCAAGGCATGTGGAATCTTCCTGGACCAGGGATTGGACCCACGTACCCTGCACTGGCAGATGGATTCCCATTCACTATACCACCAGGGAAGTCCTAACTCCCATTCTATACTGCTATGTCTTAAAGATGTGCAGAGCATTTCCACATACAATCACATTTCATTCTTAAATCCAGTCTTTAAAGTTGGGAGGATGTGAATCAATACCCTCATTTGTTTGGAGCACCTGGCAGGGAAGCACAGCATCTTCTGTATCACTGACCAAAAAGATGGGTTGGACAGGGTCTCTTCTTATTGGGAAGGTCACTGGCTGACTCTGAAGGGATGTGGGGGGGCAGGGGAAGTAATGTGTATATGCTCAGTCAAAAAGACACTGGGTGACCTCGCTCTGATTTTTGGATGAGGAGTCTGTGTTTGAACTACAAAGCAGGTACATGGCAGGGGAGGGGGGCAGATGCAGGCTGCTGACCCGTTCCTCGTCTTTTCCACTGTGACTTATGCCCAGTTCTTTGGAGGCACCAATTCTGACAACTTCTACATCAGATTCACAGCAGACAGCAAGGTCATTGAGCCTGTTTCTTTATTCCCCACCCCTGCATGGCCCTGGCCTCAAAAGAAGTTGACTCCCCTCAGCTCTGGGGTGTCCTGACTGTTTTCTAAGGCAAACTTGTTCTTCTATGAGGTGGTGTCCAAAGGAAAGGCATGAAACCCAACTCCTGAAAGGCAGATGGGAGAGAAAATTTGCTGCAAAGACTAAAACCACTTTCCATATCTGTGAGAGCACCATAATCGCTTTTCCTGGACACTGTCACAGCAGCATAACCAGAAAAACAACAACCGATAGCTAACACATACGTAGCACTTACAGAGTGCCAGCCATAATTCTTAGCACTTTATGTATTTTAACTGACAAACCACAAAACGGACCTCCCACATGGCTCAGTGGGTAAAGAACCTGCCTGGAATGCAGGAGAGGCAGAAGTCATAGGTTCCATCACCAGGCCAGGGACGTGCCCTGGAGAAGGGCATGACAACGTACTTCAGTATCCTTGCCTGGAGAATCCCATGGACAGGAGACTGGCGGGCTACAGTCCACACGGTCATAAAGAGTCGGACATGACTGAAGTGACTAATTTGTAAAATGTGAGTAACAATAACCTTCTATGCTTGTAATATTATATGAAACAACCCATATAAAATATTTAGCATAAAGAAATTCAGTGGTTTTCTTTCCAGCTAATTTTTTATCTTAATCAAAATAATATAAATACGACATAGAAAATAAAACAATTGCTAAAGACTTTTAAAGAAAAAGCAGTCCTTTCTATTTTGAGTTAAAGCTATCTTAGGATTTTGTTTTTCTTAGAAAAATTATATACACTAAAAAATAATACTGTCGTCATTTAAGTAAAGTTTTACTCCTTCAATAAACCAGTCTGAATACAAACTTCATACTTGTTTTTAATAAATGAAAACAAATTATGGTTTGTGCAAACTGTTACATAAGAAATGCCATACTATGGTATGAAAAATTGGTCTATTTCTAAAATAAAAAATGGGGACATATCTGGCAAATTATATTGCTTGTTGATCCATAAACTTGCATAGATCAAATACCCCAATACAAGAGTTAAATATCTAATACTATATTTCTAAGGAAATATTACACTATCTGGAAATACTGAAACTGTGATCTGTCAAGATCTAGAGGCTTAAGTATAATTCTGCTTTGAAATAAATATTTATAATAACCACCTGATCCTAAAAAATTCCAAATACATTACAATTAGCTTTCAGGCTCTCTCAGAAACTGATTAAGCTTTCTGTAGAAGCAATAAACTAAAACTCCATCTGCATTATTAAATTTAGTAATAGAAAGAGAGCTTCTATGTAACAAAATCTTATTTACTGACACCCATAAACTGTAAAACTGTTTACTTCAATCTGTTCTTGGTTTGGGAGCTAACAGATTTTAACCTATGAAATTTCATTTAGAGGATATTCCTACTAATTAAATAATATCCAATTCATAATATATGTGCTATGTTACCAAATGTGAATATTAATCTCAGTAGTTATTAGTGAAATTATTAGTGAATCTCAGTAACTATTTAATAGAAAGCAGTGATCAAGACCATCCTCAAGAAAAACAAATGCAAAAAGGCACAATGGTTGTCTGAGGAAGCCTTACAAATAGCTGAGAAAAGAAGAGAAGCTAAAGGCAAAGGAGAAAAGGAAAGATATACCCATCTGAATGCAGAGTTCCAAAGAATAGCAAGGAGAGATAAGAAAGCCTTCCTCAGCGATCAATGCAAAGAAATAGAGGGAAACAATAGAATGGGAAAGACTAAAGATCTCTTTAAGAAAATTAGAGATACCAATGGAACATTTCATGCAAAGATGGGCACAATAAAGGACAGAAATGGTATGGAGCTAAAAGAAGCAGAAGATATTAAGAAGAGGTGGCAGGAATACACAGAAGAACTATACAAAAAAGATCTTCATGACCCAGGTAATCACGATGGTGTGATCACTCACCTAGAGCCAGACATCCTGGAATGTGAAGTCAAGGGGGCCTTAGGAAGCATCACTATGAACAAAGCTAGTGGAGGCAATGGAATTCCAGTTGAGCTATTTCAAATCCTGAAAGATGATGCTGTGAAAGTGCTGCACTCAATATGACAGCAAATTTGGAAAACTCAGTAGTGGCC
>NW_011489300.1:89888-152625 GCF_000754665.1 Bison bison bison | reverse complement strand
AGCAGAGACATTACTTTGCCAACAAAGGTCCATCTAGTCAAGGCTATGGTTTTTCCAGTAGTCGTGTATGGATGTGAGACTTGGACTATAAAAAACGCTGAGTGCTGAGGAATTGATGCTTTTGAAATGTGGTGGAGAAGACTTTTGAGAGTCCCTTGGACTGCAAGGTGATCCAACCCGTCCATCCTAAAGGAAATCAGTCCTGAATATTCATTGGAAGGACTGATGCTGAAGCTGAAACTCCAATCCTTTGGCCACCTCATGGGAAGAACTGACTCATTTGAAAAGACCCTGATGCTGAGAATGATTGAAGGTGGCAGGAGAAGGGACGACAGAGGATGAGATGGTTGGATGACATCATGGACTCAATGGACATGAGTTTGAGTAAGCGCTGGGAGTTGGCGATGGACAGGGAAAAGTGGCATACTGCAGTCGATGGGGTCACAAAGAGTCAGACACAACTGAGCGACTGAACTGTACTGAATTATTAGTCACATTGTGCTTTCTCAAAGATATTCGTATTTGTTGAATAGATAACACAGGAGTTGGTAAAATGTGTATTCAAAGTATTGTTAACTTTGTCTATTGCAGATTTTTACTTAGGGAGCTATATCTTTATGTTGCATTATTGGAGAAGAAAGGAGATATTTAATTTTATTAATTTATCAAATACAATAAATCTCTAATATGTGAAAATGAATGATGTAGTACTATGCTTTAGATGTAGTTAAAGTTTTCATCTATTGAATTCTACAAATACCAGTCAGTGTCTATTATGTGTAAGCATTGTTACATATTACAAGAGAGTCAAAATGAAAACTGTACCATCTTGCTCTCTTATTAAGATGCAATACTGAAAACATACTGACAAAAACTATAGTAAAGGGATATATATCAAAAACATAATCCATAGGATGGAGAAGACAGGATAGAAGATAAAGATCACACAGTTTTGGAAGGTAGAAGGAAATAGATGAGTAGGAAATCAGTAGACATCAGTAGGAAAAGATAGAGACAGACCTGAGTTATACTTTTAGAGTCCTAACCAGCATCTGTTAACTTCTGAAGCGGAGGCAAAGAGGGTGGTTCTGAAATTGGCAGCCTGGGTGGAATCTGTCTGAGAAGCAGTTAGACCTCTGATGTCTTCTGCGTGTCCCTCTTCCCCCCAGAGCCTTGAGATGCATTCCCTAGAGAGGGTAAACAGAGGCTCTAGGTCTGGCAAATGCTATACCGAGCAGGGGGCTTTCCAGGGGGTGTGAGTGGAAAAGACTCCACCTGCAGCAGGAGCTCAGTCACTAAAGAGTCTGCCTGCAGTGCAGGAGACCCGGGTTCAATCCCTGGCTTGGGGAGACCCTCTGGAGAAGGAAATGGCAACCCACTCCAGTATTCCTGCCTGGAGAATTCCATGGACAGAGGAGCCCGGCAGGCTACAGTCTATGGGGTCACAAGAGTCGGACACGACTGAGTGACTAAGTACAGCGCCCATGCAGCAGATGCCAGACATGAGGGAGACCCCAGTTCGATCCCTGGATGGGGAAGATCTCCTGGAGAAGGAAATGGCAACCCACTCCAGTATTCTTGCCTGGGAAATCCCACAGACAGAGGAGTCTGGCAGGCTACAGTCCCTGGGGCCACAAGAGTTGGACATGAGTGAGTGACTAAGCACTCACACACACACAGCTGATATCATGGTCAAATGCATGCCAAATAAGTAATGCAAAGTCCCCCAGCCCCTGTCCCTAACCTTAATTGGTACTCAAGAGACTAACTCCCAGATCCCTTCCCTCTAGATAGAAACTAGAAGATGTTCCCTCCCACCCTGCCCCCCTGGGGAATTTGATCTATTTCTGAGCTTCCCAGGTAGTGCAGCTGTTAAAGAATATGCCTGCCAATGCAGGAGTCGCAGGAGATGCAGTTTGATCCCTGGGCTAGGAAGATCCCTTGGAGTAGGAAATGGCAACCCACTCCAGTATTCTTCCCTGGAGAATCCCACAGAAAGCGGAACCTGGTGGGTCACAGACTATGTGGTTGCAAAGAGTCAGACATGACTGAGTGATGGAGCATGCATGCACTGGTCTATTTCAAAGCAGAAAAGACAAATACACTGACACCTGGAATTCTTGAAGAAATGGTACCACATAGGGCAATTCCCTGTGTAGCTGAGAGCTGAGATACCCAATGATGAAGGCAGCTTGGCCAATCAGACGTGAAAGCCCTCACTGTTATCATGCACAAAAAGCCCGGGATGAGGAAAACCTGAGGAAAAGCTCTCAAAGATAAAGATTCAAACTAACAAACAGAAAAAAGTAAAGTCATTCCAAGAAAACAGATTATGCAGGGAGAAAAAAAATCTAAAACAAAACACTTAGGAACATGTACAAACCCCAAATCGATGCTATTAATGCAGGACACTCAAGTTCAAAAATAGAGCATCTGAAATTAGTAACATAACAGCTCACATGGAAATCCAGCAGACAGATCAGAAGATAAAGTTTTAAGAAATCATCCTGAAAGTAGAGTAAAAAGACAAATGAATGGAAAATAGAGAAAAGGCAAGAAGCTAGAAGATTAGTCAAGAATACGCATTGTTTGAGTGATAAAAGTTCCCATTAGAACATGGAGGATGTACAACGGGGAAGCAAGAAAATTAGCAACAAATGATATAAGAACATTTCCCCAAAATATAGGTCATAAGTTTCCAGAAAGGGCCCGCTAAACATTGGGCATGAGATGCCTTGTTAGTGAAGAGCCGCCTGTTTCCCAGAACTCATTCATCACCGGGTCTGGTGATGCCCTGAAGGGCTCTGAGAATCCCTTGAGCCAGACCATAATTTAACTCTCAGTGCCTTGAAATATGAAAGACTAAATCCTGGAGCTCTGGGTGATAATTTAATTGAAAAATATTAAAGCAATATAAGAAAAAATCTCCAGACAGTTGCATATTATTTAATAATCCCCTTAAAGAAAAACAGGAGGTGGGGGTTGGTCCATAATGTCATCTTTATGCAACTTTGTATAACATTCATCATCCAAATGTGATGTACCTTCTGGGGCTATTAACATCTATGGAAATAGTGTTTGTCATTCCAAATGGTGCCAAGTGCTGCCAATGAAAAAATGAGTAATTCTTAAGGATTTTCATTCCATTTGACCAAATTAATGTTCTCAGCAACAGACAAGCCATACGATATGTTCGTCAGAATTTTCAGACCCTTTAACTCTGAATTCAAATGGAAACCTTTCCCAAACAAAGCTTTCAGTTCAGTCCAGTTCAGTTGCTCAATCGTGTCCAACTCTTAGAGAACCCATGGACTGCAGCATACCAGGCCTCCCTGTCCATCACCAAATCCCAGAGTTTACCCAAACTCATGTCCATTGAGTTGGTGATGCCATCCAACCATCTCATCCTCTGCCGTCCCCTTCTCCACCTGCCCTCAATCTTTCCCAGCATCAGCGTCTTTTCAAATGAGTCAGCTCTTCACATCATGTGGCCAAAGGATTGGAGTTTCAGCTTCAACATCAGTCCTTCCAATGGACATTCAGGACTGATTTCCTTTAGGATTGACTGGTTTGATCTCCTTGCAGCCCAAGGGACTCTCAAGAGTCTTCTCCAACACCGCTGTTCAAAAGCATAAATTTTTCAATGCTCAGATTTCTTTATACTCCAACTCTCACATCCATACATGACTACTGGAAAAACCATAGCCTTGACTAGATGGACCTTTGTTGGCAAAGTAATGTCTCTGCTTTTCAATATGCTGTCTAGGTTGGTCATAACTTTTCTTCCAAGGAGTAAGTGTCTTTTTATTTCATGGCTTCAGTCACCATCTGCAGTGATTTTGGAGCTCCACCCCCCTCAAAAAAATAAAGTCTGCCACTGTTCCCACTTTTCCCCATCTATTTGCCATGAAGTGATGGGACCGGATGCCATGATCTTTGTTTTCTGAATGTTGAGCTTTAAGTAAATTTTTTCACTCTCCTCTTTCACTTTCATCAAGAGGCTCATTAGTTCTTCTTCACTTTCTGCCATAAGGGTGGTGTCACCTGCATATCTGAGGTTATTGATATTTCTCCCAGCAATCTTGATTCCAGCTTGTGCTTCATCCAGCCCAGCATTTCTAATGATGTACTCTGCATATAAGTTAAACAAGCAGGGTGACAATACACAGCCTTAACGTACTCCTTTTATGATAACTCCTGTTTAACTTCCTTGATTCCTTCCTTTCATCTTCTATTCTCAATACTTATTTAATTAATCTCTACTTTTGCAATTGAGACTAAACAGAAACAAAGGAGAATTCTTGATCAAGATGGTGGTTCGAACAAATATATATGTGTGTGTGTGTTAGTCGCTCAGTTATGTCTGACTTTTTGTGACCCCCATGGACTGTAGCCCCCCAGGCTCCTCTGCCCATGGGATTCTCTAGGCAAGAATACTGGAGTGGATTGCCATTTCCTTTTTCAGGGGATCTTCCCAACCTAGGGATCAAACCTGTGTCTCCCACTTGATAGGCAGATTCTTTACCAGGGAGCCACCTGAGAAGCTCAACATTAAGAGTTTTAAGAAAAGCATGCAGGCATGCAAGGATGCAGCCAGGTTCATTCTTCTGGGAGGAAGGTGAGGAGAGTCTCTTTCTGGGATATCTGACAGCTGAAGAGCAAAGCCAGATCTACCCTAATATGGAGGACAGGCCAAAATGAGTCATGGAATTTGTCGAGAGTTTTTGAGCAATCCCTCTCCAAAGACAGGAGACAGACACCACAACAAAGTATTTGGAAGAAAGCGACATCCTGGCAAAGATAGCTCTCTTTCTCCAGAGAAAAGATCATCATTTATTCCCACAGAAAGCAGAGATAAAATATTATAACTATCAAGACTTTGTAAAAAATAATCTTTGGGGAATTGAAAATATTAGGATATAAATAAAAAGCTCATTTAGAAATGTTTAGACAATGAAGTTAAAGAACTCTCCCAAAGAAATTCCAAAGAAGTTTAAAACAGCTGTTCAAGAAAAGTATATGAGTTTTACCACATATTATCTGCAGATATCATTTTTTTTTCTTTTCAGATACCATTTTTATAGCCATGATAAAATAAACACTGAATAAAAAAATAATCAGATCAAACAAAACAAAATTCACCTTACTCATTTGTGATAGAAGATGCAGAAGCCTCTATTTAATGATTATCTTGCTGAAATGGTGTGTTGATCTTAAAAATCCAACTTAGAAAGTGCTACTGAAGAAAATGAAAGTGTGCTTCAGGGAATACCTAGTGAAAGATGACCAAAGCGGTGGGTATTATGAGATTAAGCAAATTGTCTGACTTAGTTAACTGTGGTTTTAGGTAATACATTTTTAATAAATTAAAGTAATGAATGTATGTACTTCCTGCAAGGTAGAGGAAATTAAATTTAGTAGCTCTGTCATGGAACAATACCCCTGTCCCCCCAGCCCTGAAAATAATGAGTTCCTTTGGAATATATTATCCTAATGGAGCTCAGTCGCACGATCCTATGGAATGAAAAGAATGAAATATTGGTGCAAATGGAAGCAATCATTAATGATGACAACATGTTTCAGTGCAGCCTAACTCCCTGTGGTTTTTTTATTTTTAATTCTTCTGTTACTACACGGTTTCATTGAAGTTTACATCGATATGTTGCGGGGGTCTTAATAGTTGTTAAATTTGTCTTAGGAATCAAAATGAAACAACCAGCTAAGCTTTCCCAGAACAAAATGCTGGAAACAAAACCTAAAATGTTGCTAAGTGGATTCTAAAACAACAGAACCATTTAAGAGACAAATTTAAAATAGGGCCATCTAGAATTTTCAAAAGTGGATCTGTGGCTAATGATAGAACATAGGAGACAAGTCAAAAGAGTCTTTAAAATAAAGTGCTGATCCCTGACTCAAACTTGCAACATATAAACCATCTAGAAAACTCCAAAAACCACGTTTGGCCCAGTCATTGATGTTCATCCTTGCTAATACAAGCAAAATAATTACTAGTTTGATCAGAAAACAAATTGTCCACAGGCACTTAGTCTTTGTATACACACTATCTGCAAAACAGTCTAACTTTCAAGATCAAAAGAAACAAACATTTGCTTCTAAAATGTCCACAATTCCCACATTAAGATACATTCCCAATTAATTTGACACCCTCCCCCCCCCCCTGTCTTTTTTTTTTTTTTTTTTTTTTTTAATTATAATGGTATGGCCTTCTGTCTTAAACAGAGTGATTTTTTGAGTGGAATGATACCAGTAATATTGGTTTAGAAGTTGCATTTTTATGTCAAATATAATATACAAACAACATATTCAAATTCTGAAATGAGCATAGGCAGTCATGGCAGAACTGAAGATTGTTTTCATTGGATTGATAGTCTAAATTCATTCAACATTCTTCAGTTGCAGTACTTCAAGTGCAAAGGGTTTATGGAGATAACCTAGAAGGGTGTGGACCTCAAGATGTTTATCATCTAGACACAAAGACAAGCATGTAAAGAATCAAACGGGTTAACAGAGAAGAAAGGAGAAATCTCTGCAATGGTCACACAAGCCTACATGGCTGCTGTTCACCTATGCGGTGCTTACGTGGAGTTTGAAGAACAAGATGAACCAGTGAACGGCTGCAGCTCTGTGTACACAGGAGCAAGTGCTTACAGGAGCATTCCACCCTGTAAGTTACTGCTTTGGAACCACAATGTCAGTTCTAAACAGGCGCACATTGGGAGCCTTCCTGGAGGAGGTGGCATTTGGATTTGGAAGAATGGGCAGCATCTCAGTAGAGAAATCTTGGAAATACAGTCTGTTTCTCACTGTGGCCCATTTTCCAGGGATGGAAACGGGGCTCTAGAGACTCCTCTTGAAGAAAGGTCATCTGAGAAGCCAAGGTGATTTTTCACGTCATCTTGCCCACCCAGGACGCTGATGCTCAGGCCTCTGCATGTTTGGCGCCCCCATTTAATTCCTCAATACCGAAAATAGAATTTTACTTCTATCTCCATGCAGTCTGAGCACAGCAGGGACACAAAATCGCCGATCTGTTGGGAGTTTCACTTGGACTGCATCAAACTGGCCCCCGTGTTTCTCAGCTGTCCATCCATTTGAAGGACCTCCATGTTTCCACAATCCATAAAACATGTAATGACTAAATCTGAGATTCTTCTAATTGAGAGTTAGACAGCATGACTAAAGCATACGTGACCACAGTAAACTGTTGGGTCCAGGCTGGGCATTTTGGACAAATGCCTGGTTATGCATAGTGAAGAAGTGAACATCAGACACAGCACCGAATGGTGACTCCATGGGTCTGATGCCCACGTTTTAAAACGCCCAGATGGCCAAATCCTCACATCCACAGCGTTAGAGCAGCATGATGAATCAAAACGAGAGAAAAGATGCTGGGGCCCAAAAACGGTTAGAGTACAGTGATAAAAAGCTTACAACCCAAGCAACACACAGGGATTAATAAAAGGTAAATCTGGCTGGATTTAATGCTGACCTTCAATGAAATAATTTACTTTTTAGCGGCCACAGATGGGTTTATAGGGGCAAAAGTCTAGCTATGCATAATTTTACAGCTAAGAGAAAGGATCAAAATGCAAACATAATATTTAGAATTAATTTGTTTCTGGCCAAGAGCACCACAGAGCAGTTAGAGTCCATAAAGGAAACAGATGGAAAACAATGGTATAAAAATACAGTATTTTCAGTTCAGAAAATATGATCTGATACTGGCTATTTTTTTTCTAATTTGCCTGTGACAGAAAAAGTCTACCATCTCCAAACTATGTCTGTTTATGAATCAATCAACAAAACACAAAATGACAACAAAACAGTCAACTGACCATTGTTTTAAAAATGTGAGAGAAGTTTCTTTTTAGAAAAAGAAACACCGGGGAAACACGTGGATGTCAGATCACATACCTGAGCTTTTTAGACAGAACTTGTTATTTTTTGCATCTCCGTCTTCTCTGCCAAAGGTGCTGATTAATAGGTGATCCAAGGTTTAAATAATGCATATCTACCAAATTGACCATTCTGATTGAATTAGGGGGTGAATAGGAAAAGAGATTATATTTCTGGGAGTCTGTACAGTATTTCATAGTTCATAAAACACTTCCACATTTGAGTGAAATTATCCTGAGGCAATTCTGGAAGATATCATTTCTCCATTTTTTAGCTCAGAAAATTGCAATGCAGGTTGTAACAACCTGACTCCCAGCACTGGCATTTAAGCGGTAGACATGTACACCTTTTCTGAATTACCAAGTAAATCCCAACCAAAAATGCTACTTCAGAGATTTCTTCTTCCCTCCCCTCATTTCCACACTTTCTCCAGTTGACTAGCATCACAGAGCAGTGACCTCAACTACCTACTCACTTCGAATTTTAAATCACCAGCAAGTGATTAAGTAACTGAGTAGAAAAAAATCTGCTCTAAAAATGTCAAGATATTGAGTAATAATTCATAGATTACCCATCTTCCCATTTGGCATAGTGGATAACTTTGAGTATCATAAAATCCCGTAAATTTACCTTTCTGAGGTTTTCTTCCCCCCCAAAACACACAGTTCCTGACTGACTACTAATAATTATGAGAGTACTAATAACAGCCAAGCAAACTTAAGATCTTCCTTTATCAATACCCACTGACAGGACAAGGATGAGTAGACCATGGAAAAAGGATGTTAGGTAAAGATCTTAAGTTCAACTAACAGACTCCTCTTTCTCCTCCCTTCCTCTCTCCCCCAACAAAAGTAGGGAAGCGGGTGGAAGAGAAGCAGATATTTAGAAGAATCCCACATGCAAGGCTTCCCAATTAATTACAGCACCAACCATTTCATCAGAGGCTCCACCATATCACAAACAGTTGATTTCAATAGCACTAATTCCATTTTGAAGGGAAATGCCAAAGAAAGACTTTTTAACTGATCATCATTCACGGTTTAATATAGATTCTCAACATAACTGACTTAGAATTAAAAGTGAATTATAATAGAAGTCCAGCAATGTGCTTTATAAGAAGGCAGCAAATCATATCAATTTCCTTGAACATGTTTGACTTTTTTTTCAACAATACTGTGGGGCTGTATCAAATTTCTAATTTGCAAAAAGTAGGAAGCAAAACTGTGAAAATGATTTGAGGATAAATTATTAAGAAATGGTGTGTAAATATCCTGAGGAAGATCACAAGGAATCTAGTATGGGTCTCATAACAAGAACATCTGCATTTATTTCTCTGACTGGGTTCCCAGATGAAGAATACATAGAAATGATCATTCAGGACTAGTTCTTAAACTGGTAAACTCTTAGGCAATATTCTTATTCTTTAGGTAGAAAGAAATCTGAACAACAGATAAGTGGCTTAGAAACTACTTACATCATAGGCCCTCAATTGTTGTTGTTTAGTTGCTAAGTCATGTCCAGCTCTTTGTGACCCCAACGCACCAGATCCTAAGTCTTTGACTGCAGTGCGCCAGGCTTCCCTGTCATTCACTATCTCCCAGAGTTTGCTTAAACTCATGTCCACTGAGTCAGAGATACTATACAACCATCTCATTCTCTGTCTCTCCTTCTCTTCCTGGCCTCAATCTTCCCAGCCTCAGGGTTTTTTTCCCAGTGAGTTGGCTCTTCACATCAGGTGGCCAAAAGTTTCAGCATACTGGAGCTTCAGCCTCAGCATCAACCCTTTCAATGAAGAGTCAGGGTTGATTTTCTTTAGGACTGACTGGTTTGATCTCTTTGCGGTCCAAGGGACTCTTGAGAGTCTTCTCCAGCCTCAAGTCCCTCAGTGATGCTCATTAATAAATTGATGTTAATCACAGGGGAGGTTTATAGGGAAGGGCTGCAGGGTTTCAGCTTTTCATCTGTTCTCTATAGCATTTTTCCAATTACTTATATTTCTTAAGTAAAGAGGTAGAGGGCATACTCCCCCTTCTTCTCCATTTATAGTTGAAGATAACTTAGTATTCGATGAACTAATTAGATTAGATTAGTAAATATGGTGAATCAAAATTGTCTTCACATGATGTAGCCATGGGCTGAAATCTACCAAGTTCGTATTTAATCGGAAAAATATTAGGTCTTACACCTGACTGTACACAGTGGGGACTACGTAGCCTAAGAGACCTAGGGATTCAATTCAATAGGAATCACATATGAGTCATGAATATAGCATCAAAAAAAGCAAACTGATCCTAGGCTGAATTAGTAATAGCAAAACATCTAGAAGTGAGAGGGTGGCAATGCTCTGCCCTGTGCTATAGGGAGCACTCAATTCTAGGTGTCGCTCTGCAAGATGATCCATGAGCATGAACAGGAACTTAGGACAATTGTGAAACGGCTCATTCTTTATCCTAAGCAGTGAGTGGAAAATGAAATTTCTCTTCCAACATTTGAAGGTTCTGATATTTAAAAATGAGATTTAAGAAAAGCACTTAACTTTTTTTTTCTTTATAATGGGCATAAATCACACTATTCTATTGTCTCCATCTGTGAAAAAAGGGAACTTTCTCCCACTGTTTTTACCTCACCGTTTCCATCTTCTTTCCATTTCCCAGTTTACACTGATTTAATGTGTTGTTTTAGATCCAGTTTACGGTTGAATTATTTTACTACAATATTTGAATGTTTGAGATGAATTAATGAAAAAAATGGACAAAGATCTCTGCCCTTAAGGTCTGTATCTTCTAGCATTTGGGAAGTACTAGAGGTTCAGAGGAGGTGGTGTTGTTGGATTGAGACTACAACAACAAAAACATAATAAATAAGCAAATTATTAAGTGTGTTAGAAAGTGAAAAATGATATATAAAAAAGAAAAAAAAGAGTTTCTTGGGGGTGGAGGAAGTTTGCAACTTTATATAGGGGGTGATGAGGATATTCCCATTAAGAAAGAGGTGTCTGAGATGGTCTTAGGAAGGGGAAGCCAAGAGACATGAGAATAACTCTTGGAAGAAAAGAGCAGAAGAAACCACATGTGCAAAGGCCCTGAGGCAGGCAGGTTCTCAGTGTGGAAAACACAACGAGGCTAGTGAGGCTGGACCAGTGAGCAAGTGGTAGGACAGAGGATTAAGAGGCTAGGAGGGATGCTTCTAAAATCATGCAGAACCGTGTAGGCTGCTGTAAGGACTTGGTTCTTAGTCCAAGTAGAATAAGGAGCCACGATGGCTCAGATGGTAAAAAATCCGTCAGTAATTTAGAAGACCTGGGTCTGATCCCTGGGTTCAGAAGATCCCCTGGAGAAGGGAATGGCAACTCACTCAGTATTCTTGCCTCACTCAGTAGAATCCCATGGACAGAGGAGCCTGGCAGGCTACAGTCCATGAGGTCACAAAGAGTTGGATATGATTGAGCGACTAACACTTTCAGAGCATAGGACTAACCCAAGTTCTAACCCATGTTAGAGCCCATGTTCTAACCCAAGTCTTAGAAGGATCACTCTGGCTGCAGTTTTGAAAATAGACTGCAGAGAGACAAGTATGAAGAGATTGAGATCGAGTCTCTTCCATTTATTCCCTAGTAAAAGTAAAAAATGAAGCAATTTAACAGTGCTATTTTGCATTTATTGTACACTTTTAAAATTTTTTACTAGGAAAAAAGTATAACAGAGCCTATCAGAGAAATCATTGAAGTATATGACTGGAGCAAGTGTTGAGAAATAATCTATTCCACCTTGCCTCAATCAGATTGTATCTCAGTAAATGATTTCAGAAATGTATGAATCTGTTTTACCTTAGAATACTTCTAGCAAAAGAAATTTCACAGTGCCTTATAATCCATACACCAAAGCTTCACAGATGCCCCATTCAGAAATGCCTTCCTTATGGCAAATAAGACTTCATCATTCTACAAATTACAACTTTTTTTCTCTCTCTTTTTGAAGATGGGAACTTTAAACAAAGTATACTAAATGTAGAATCAAAACTCCTGTTTTTCTAATACCAGGATTCTAATCACACTGGCATACAATGTAGCGTTTGTCAGATCACTTCTTTCTATGTACAAATTAAGTACCAGATGCAGACCTTCCTTTAGCTCCTGGGAAGAAATGAGCTGTACAAGTCTGAGATATAATTAGAATCTTTGTTGGTATTCTTCTCTTCTCATTAGAAATGGAGAATTAATCCAATCCCTTACTAGGATTTTAACTCAGCAAGATGGTGTATGTTGCCCATAGATATGAAATCTTCAGGGAGCATTAGTCATTAATTCTGAGTCAGGGGGAAAAAAAATACCACTCTGAATTCACCAAAAGCTTTTAATCCAGATTTAAATTCGTTCTCACTCTATTACAATGAGTGACCTTTAAGGAAGAAATCCTGGCAGTAATTTAAAAGAAGTTTAACGAAACAGTTCAATACAGCTAACATGGACCTCCTTAAAAAATACACTTCAGGTGTTACAGTGAAGAAAATGAGATATTTAACTGACTGAAATTTTACTTGATGACCATGAAAATTTAAAACGCAATAGCTCAAGTTTCCCAATTTAAAAAATATCCCTTTCATTTGTAACCGTTTTTCTTAAGGCGGCAGCAATAGCTAACATCACGCACAGCATGGAGTCCATGTTGACCATATCCGAAACAGTTCAGCTTCCCTCCTGCTTTCCCAAGGATTGTTACTAAAATCCACCTGCTCTTAGCTCCAGGCTCAGTTGTGTCTTTCTTGTCAATTATTCCTTCTGCCCTTCTAAGTCCTCACTGGGTACTGTGGATTCCATTTTCAGAAATGCCCAATATTCTTTTTTTTTTTTTTTTTGGCCTTACTGCAAGGAATGCAGGGTCTTAGTTCCCTGGCCAGGGATGGAACCTGCGCCCCCTGCATTAGAAGGGTAGCCTCTTAACCACTGGTCTGCCATGGAATTCCCCAGAGGATGAGATGGTTAGGTGGCATCGTCAGCTCAATGGACACGAGTTTGTGTGAACTGGGAGATAAGGACAGGAACATGAAGGAGTGAAGGACAAGGAAGCCTGGCATGCTGCAGTCCATGGGGTCACAAAGAGTTGGACACAACTAAGTGACTGAACAGCAACATTGCTCTGGATCCTCTGATCGTTTCCCACTTTGCCTCATTTCTCATCAGCCTGGATCATCTCAGTGCTGTCCTCACTGGCCCTTTGCATATGGTTTCCTCTCCAATTCATTCTCCATGCTGTTTGCATACTTATTTTCTTAAAGCTTTGCTCTTATTTTTTGTTCAAGTATCACTGAACCTTCCCCAGATGGCATGCACATGGTACATTCTTCATATCAACACATGAATTTCCACACCTGTAAATAAATATGAATTTCTTTCTCACATTATCTTTTTATTTCTGATGCCTAGTGTTAGCGATGTGTATAACATCTACAGTGTTTTGTGTCATGTAAGACAATATTATGTAGGCACCGACAGACGATTCATCTCGAATTAACATTATCTATGTGTACATATGGTACAGTACTGCAATGCAGTTTTTCTTCCTTATGATTTTCCTCTTAATATTTTCTTTTCTCTAGCTTGCTTTATAGTAAAGGGACAGTATGAACACAACTACAAAATTAATAGTGTTAGTCAACTATTCATGTTATAGGTAAGACTTCTGGGTCAGCAGTAGGCTATTTATTAGTAGTTAAGTTTTGGGGGTGTTGGGTGTTCTTTGGAAGGAATGATGCTAAAGCTGAAACTCCAGTACTTTGGCCACCTCATGTGAAGAGCTGACTCATTGGAAAAGACTCTGATGCTGGGAGGCATTGGGGGCAGGAGGAGAAGGGGACGACAGAGGATGAGATGGCTGGATGGCATCACTGACTCGATGGACGTGAGTTTGAGTGAATTCCAGGAGTTGGTGATGGACACGGAGGCCTGGCGTGCTGCGATTCATGGGGTCACAAAGAGTTGGACACGACTGAGCGACTGAACCGAACTGAACTGAAACGTTTTAAGGGTAGATTTTCATCTGCATTGGAGTCAGTGCCCCCACCTCCCACCTTGTTCAAGGATCAACTGTGGTCTCTTTCCTTCACTTGAGGCAAGTGGCCTAAAATGAAGCAGTGTGGGCATGCTGAGTCTCTTCAGTGATGTCCCACTCTTTGTGATCCCATGGGCTGTAGCCCACCAGGCTCCTCTGCCCATGAAATTCTCCAGTCAAGAACACCAGAGTGGGTCGCCATGCCCTCCTCCAGGGGATCTTCCCGACCCAGGGGATGCATCTCTTACATTTCCTGCATTGGCAGGTGGGTTCTTCACCTCTAGTGCCACCACAAAACCCAGAACACACAGGCTCTGATGGACTTGTTAAGAATTGAACATTTTTAAATACACCAATTTTTTTTCGTCTTTGGATAAAACTCCCAAACAAACCAACAACAAAATCATAAACTTACGTTTAAACTTTAAAAATTTTTGAGATCTGGGGACATTTGGAAATCTCCATGAAGACATTCAAGAGCCCTTTGCTTCCTTTTACTCCCCTCACCCCCATGGTGAGAGCCCCCACCACTGCAACAGCCCCCACTCCCAGCTCGGCTTGTCTTCCTGCGCGTGGAACAGGTTTCGAAGAGAGACAATGGGATGAACATACCTTACCCTCTTACATTTCCTAGCCAAGCACTGAGGACCCTCCAAGATGCACTTGAGTCAGTCTCTTTACCATAACACCTGCCTCCCTGCTGAAAACACTTCCCTGAAGGAAGGGATGGTGTGTAAGACCAGGTAGAGAAGCTACTTAGCTTTTCTTATGAAAATAAAGCAAACATCGAACTACCTACTCAAAGCCATGGAAGTCTAAGATACTTAGACTTAGGGAAGGTTTTCAAAGGCCTCTGGGAGTTGGATGACTTGGTCCTCTGTGATAAGATGGCAGGAGCTGGGTGTCTGAGACCCTCCTGCATGAGAGTGGGGAACACAGCCTTATCTTCATAATTTAGTCCCTGGTTTCTAGTTATTATATGGTCCCAAGCATCAGGGAACACAACAGAAACGGGTGGCTCCATTAGCAAAGATGGCGTCACCTACCCCTGTGCTCTGATGCTCAGGACTTTGCACCTTTCCGAATGCAGTTTATTCAGACAAATCCAAGCAGCTGCCCTATCAGTGGAATGTTTGGCTCCTGTGAAATGCATGCAGCTGTCAGGGAAAACCTTCTTGGCACTTCAAACAGAAGCGAAAGGGACTGGCTGGGGCCACCCCTGTCCCAAGTCTGGGTTCCTCCCCATCCGGCTTCTAGACAACTGCCCAGTGCTGCCAGTCTGGCGGCCCGAGACAGAGAAGGATGCCTCTGTAAAGGCGTGGTGGCCGAATACCTCGTGCTTTTCAGCGAAGTTTGGAAAATGTCCCAGACTGTAAATCTGCCTCAGCATAACAGCTTGTACTTCAGAGAAGGAGGCTTTCAAGGGAGACAGTGAGAAGAGCCACAGCTACTCATGGAGGGAGGGTGACATTTCTTCCCTCTTTCAGGGACAAGTGCTTGCCTTGTCAAACTCTGCCCCTCGTCACTGTAGCTGCTGGTGGATGTGCGAGGTCACGAGGGGACCACTTGGCACAGGAGCCCTGCTGGGGGAGACTTGTAGCTGGTGCCCTCGTCTAGTCAGCCCCTAAGGAGGAGGTATTTACAGTGGCCAGAGGGATCCCAAGGGGAACAAGGCCAAGGAGTCTTCTCCACTCTCTCTTCCTCATCGCCTCCTAGTATCTGTTTTCCCTTTTTTGCTTTTGTTTGTTTCTCAATGTGAAGACCAGGCAACCAGATGCCAGAAAACTGAGAACAGAATGTGCAAAATCTAAAAAGAATGCATGTTGCAGTTGTTACTTGACATGTTTAAAGGGACTTAAAAACATGAAAAGGAATTTTAAATAATACAAATTCTTTATTATTAGGTTTAAAGTTAAGGATCTTATGGTGTTCTACATCTTAACAGGAAAAACCAAGCCATCTCATAACCATGCTATCTGAAAAATGAATGACAGCACTGAAATCTTTATTCTTGAGATAAGAAAACTTTGTGAAGAAAGATAATACATTAAGCTTTGTGTGTATGTGGGTGTGTGTGCACAACAGAAAGTGAACTTGCTCTTTATGATTCCCTTTATGTGCTCTCTGTGTATCCTGGTGTTTTCTTTCATAGCACTTCTAACATTGGTAATTTGATGTTTATTTTGGATACATTATATCTCAAGACAAGCTATCCACTCTTTTTTTTTTTTTTTAATTCTCTCCTATATTACCAATGTCTCTAGTCGATGGTTTGGAATAAGATGAAAGTGAAAATGAAAGTCGCTCAATCGTGTCTGACTCTTTGCGACCCCATGGACTATACAGTTTATGGAATTCTCCAGGCCAGAATACTGGAGTAGGTAGCCTATCACTTCTCCAGCGGATCTTCCTGACCCAGGAATTGAACCAGGGTCTCCTGCATTGCAGGCAGATTCTTTACCAACTGAACTATCAGGGAAGTCTCTAGTCCATGGTTTGGAATAAGATAAATTTGCTAAATCAATGTTGCACCAGTGAATGAGTGAATGAGTTTTGACTGTTATTGGGTGGAAATAATATTCAGCAAGCATCTACCATGACAAACACTCTACTAGGTAATTATGCCTATTTATCTCCTTTAATCTTCCTTATGATTCTGAAAGATTCATATTATCAGCTCCCTTCTAAAGATGAAGAAATGGAAGTTCACAGAGATTATCTGAACCATCTCCGTCTGTTTGGGTCCAAGGTTACTATTACTTGGACAATGACAGACTTTCTCTGATGCTGCCCTGAGTGAAAACAGATGCCAACTCAGTGTAAATGTGACTTTTATAAGAAGTTCAGTAATTCTGGGATGCACTCTCATGAGGAACTGAATTCTCTGGCACTGGAATTATGGAGTCTGCCTGACCACCTGTCAGGAACATATAATAGAGAAGACAGGAAAGGAAGTTGAATTGGAAAAACTCTAATGTTCCTCTCCGTGCTCAAACTTTAATTTACTGTCTAGCCATATGCTGAAGTGGCAGAATAATACAGTTCTTCCCCCCATTTGGCATTTCTCCCTTTTTCTTTTCCTTTTAAAGCAGATGGTTGCTATTGTGCTTGTTGCCCCAGGAGAAGGATACGCAGAACAACAATTGGAAAGTCTGCTATCTTTTGGCTTTTCTGTTTTCAAAAGCCTAAGCCTTTAGGGGAAGCTGGAAGCTTAGGGGCACAGATGAAATATGTGAAAGAAAAAAAAAAGATCACAGCTCCCCGACTGGTTTGAAAAGGATAATCCAGACTAGTGAATTAGAATTAGATGAACAAAGTGTAGACTGCTTAATGACCAGCGAGGTACTTACTTGATACCTCAGAGAAAGATACCCTGCAGCTTCCTTCTTGGGTAGATCCACGTGGAAGCAGAACCACCCCAAAAAGGGCTTAAGGGGCTTGAGAATACAAGAGACCACATCCGTTTTCAGGTAAAATTGTGAGGAGATAGGAAAACCCAGCAAAATGTTGTCTGTGAGGAGCGTCCAGGCATGCTAGCTGAAGAAGGCACTGGGTGGCCCCAGGTTGAAAGGGACACAGCCCCAAGCAGGTGTTGAACTGGTGACTACTGGAGGCAGCCGGCTAAGTGGCTTCTTTAAGGCAAACTGTCTCTTGAAAGGAGAGCTGAGTGGTTCACCACTAAGGCTTCCGTGACCGCCATTGTTCTTTTTTTTTTTTTTTTTTTAATGTAATGAATTCTTAGAATAGTGTGGCTATGGATATGGGGTAGGTTCCTGAGCAGAGTTCTGGAGAAGGGGAACAGAAGGGGCGAAGGGATTATAATACTGACAAGAAGCGCCTGGGTTAAGTGAGCAGCCAAGCATGGGAACAGGTTATCCTAAATACTTAGCAGTCACAGTGTTGGGATAAGTCATTTCCCCCTCACCTCACCAGGTAGAGAAGCTTACCTCTTCAAATACAGGAGTCTCCCACTTTTCAAAGATTCATTTTATGCCATTTTTGCTTTCATGAAAGACCTACACTAGTACCTGTTTTTGCGAGCCAAAAGATATTCAAAGAGGAAGTATTCAGCCTTTGTTCAGCAGTGAGCTGAGCCTTTGCAGGGGCTTCCCAGGTATTTCAATGGTAAAGAACCCACTTGCCAATGCAGGAGACACAAGAGACATGGGTTTGATCCCTGAGTTGGGAAGATCCCCTGGAGAAGGAAATGGCAACCTACTCCAGTACCCTTGCCTGGAGTATCCCATGGACAGAGCAGCATGGCGGGCTACAGTCCCTGGGGTTGCAAAGAGTCAGACATGACTGAGTGACTGAGCACAAGAACAAGAGCTGTTGTAGAGGCAGTGGGTACCCCGAGCAGTGAGCATGGCTCTGCCACACTCCTTCCAGGGGACCATACTGAGCCTCTCGGCATCTAGCTGCCAGAGCTTTGAACCACGCCTGTGAGCACCTGTGCTTTATCTTGATTTATCTTGAGCATGGAGAAGGTGATGGCAACCCACTCCAGTACTCTTGCCTGGAAAATCCCATGGACAGAGGAGCCTGGTAGGCTGCAGTCCATGGGGTCGCGAAGAGTCAGACACGACTGAGCGACTTCCCTTTCACTTTTCACTTTCATGCATTGGAGAAGGAAATGGCAGCCCACTCCAGTGTTCTTGCCTGGAGAATCCCAGGGACGAGGGAGCCTGGTGGGCTGCCGTCTATGGGGTCGCACAGAGTCGGAACTGACTAAAGTGACTTAGCAAGGCAAGGCAATCTTGAGCCACTGTTAGCAAGATGTGTCCTAAGGTGATAGCTTCTTCACTTTACAGCATTTTACCTTATGAAGGGTTTCCTAGTAAGCCTCTAGTTTCAGAGAGCAGGGGAACTTGTATACAGTTTTGAAGATATCCTTTGTACTGATTTCATTAGGCACTCAATTAAACCTCTCAGGACAAGTGTCTGAATGTCGTATGACTGCGAATAGCAAGGACGCTTAGAAAAAAAATAAAATTTCCCACTTGAGTAAAAGGATAAGCAAAGAGAAATTAATGTTCTTGAACTTGCTGTGTTAAAAGGAAAGAAAGAGGGAAGTCTCAGTGATTTTTTTAAAGTGATTGTTATTGATCAATTTTCAAAAGTGAGTGAACCAAAGAGGTGCTTCAGAAATAAAAAATTAAAGCTTATTAAATTCAATTTTCTCCATGGCAAGGAATAGAAAGTTAATGAAACTGAATAAAAAGGAGGGTACTTTTTAAGTCAGTGACTAAAAATGAGGACTGAAGACTTTTTAATATGATTTTTTTCTAAACTAAATGGCATAATAATAGAGACTCACAAAAAAGTCTCAGGGCTTCCCTGGTGGCTCAGTGGTAAAGAATCTGCCTGACAATGCAGGACATGCAGGTTTGATCCCTGCATCAGGAGATCCCCTGGAGAAGGAAATGGCAACCCTATTCCAGTATTCTTGCCTGGGAAATCCCACGGACAGAGAAGCCTGGTGGACTACATTCTATAGGGCTGCAAAAGAGTCAGACATGATTTGGTGACTAAACAACAATAGAAAATCTCACCCAGGTCTCAGTCTTCATGAGTCCATTTTGCTCCCTTGAGCTCTGGTGAGTTTAAACTCTATATTCCCCATATGGAGAGGATATTAAAATCCTTTCCCACATGTTGTCATAAATCTCACTAATGATGGGCCTAGGCTTGCCTGGAAGGAAAACCCTCACTGGAGGTAGGAGCCTTTACAGCAGCCTGACACCCTGGTACCAATTTTTCCAGTACACTGGGACTTGAGGCGGTTAATGCAGAACAGTATGTTGCCTTCCTGCCGCACACTTGAGAATAAAAGTGGGTACAGGTAGCCCTACATCCGTCTCTCATAGAGCTGTCAGCTGCAGGGCCAGCTATCCGCATCTAAAGTTTTGTTGGGATGGGTTGGCTCCACAGAACTCAGTCTATACTCCTCCTCCCACCAAGTCCTACATGCAGTTAACAAGGTGACAGGAAGGGAGAACGATCACCTTGTCAGGAGAGCAGAGATTGGAAGGGATGGGGCAAGAGGTACTTTGCTTCCCTCGATCTGAGGAAGGAAAGTTCCAAGGAAATAGCTCTGTAAAGACGTGCCTACAAGAATGGAAGTCTGACACCTCTTTCCTGTGGGGGAGGAGGAGAACACAGGGAAGAGAGAAAACACGGGGGTTTCATTGGCAGACTGGGTCCCCGACCACCTTCCTCCTCCTTCCTCTCGGCCACCCCTGAGTTTCCAGTTCTTGAAATGGATCCTGAGCGTGCCTGTGGGCCTCAGGTTGGCGGTGGATGACAGAGGAGATTGGGAAGTACCGCACATACTTAGGGGGAATTAGGGTAAAGCTGCCAGTGGGGGTGGGTCAGGAGATCAGGTCATATCTCACATGTTTCACGCCTAGGGGTCTGCTAGGAATGGGACCCTTATCAGTGAGGCTTGTTAGAGACACTCCATCCATCCTTGTCACAAACTACATACAAGCCGGTGTGACCATCCAAAAAGGAAATGGGACATCACCCTAGGCAGTCCATGAAGATCTCTCACGTATGCACCTCTTCTCCCTAAACCAGCCTCTGTGACATACACACGGGAGAGTCTCGAGAGAGCCAGACTGAAACCCTTCCACTCCACATAATGGAGGGCAGGGCAGAATGGAGAAAAGAGCTATAAAATGTTTATGAGACTCTGAATTTTTAAGAACTCTAAGTGACTGATTTAATCACCAAATAAAACTGAAAACTTAAGGATTCTAACCATGATTTTAAGATTGGCTCACTGAATAAATAGGAAAGACAGGGTTCAACAGAGCACATTTGGAACAATAATTGATAAACGAGAGTTTTATTTTTATAACCCAGCTCTTTTTTTCTTAATAAACCAGTTACTCATTATAAAGTGTTAATAATCCCATTTCCTGCTGCAAGTAAGTCAGAAAGAGAAAAACAAGTATTGTGTATTAATGCATATGCAGAATCTAGAAAAATTGTACAGATGAACCTATTTCTAGGGCAGGAATAGAGATACACGTGTAGAGAATGGACTTGTGGGCACAGAATGGGGAGGGGAGGGTGGGACAAGCTGGGAGATTAAGATTAACATATATACACTACCATGTGTAAAAGGTCTGTATAGTCAAAGCTATGGTTTTTTCCAGTAGTCATGTATGGATGTCAGAGTTGGGCCATAAAGAAGGCTGAGTGCTGCAGAATTGATGCTTTTGAACCGTGTTGCTGGAGAAGACTCTTGAGAGTTCCTTGGACAGCAAGGAGATCCAACCAGTCAATCCTAAAGGAAATCAAGCCTGAATATTCATTGGAAGGACTGATGCTGAAGCTGAAGCTCTAGTTCTTTGGCCACCTGACGTGAAGAGCTGACTCATTGGAAAAGACACTGACTCTGGGAAGAATTGAAGGCAGGAGAAGGGGGCAACAGAGGAAGAAATGGTTGGATGGCATCACCAACTCAATGGATATGAGTTTGAGCAAACTCCAGGAGACAGTGAAGGACAGGGAAGCCTGGCATCCTGCAGTCCTTGGGGTTCCAAAGAGTCGGATATGACCAAGTGACTGACCTTTAAGTATCTGTTTTTTTCTAATCTAACAGCATGTTCTAACAGCATGTTCTTTGGAGTCAGGCAGATCTGGGTATAAATTCCCATGCTTCCACTTATTAACTCCATATCCTTGCATTGTGACCTACCCTCTCTGAACTTCCGTAAAGTGGGGGTCAAGGTTACCAAGCTACCTCACAAGAGAGTTGTGAGCATCAGGTTCAATGGTCTCCGTGTAAACCCTGGCACTCTGCCTGGCATGGAAGAGGCAATTTCTGAATGTACATTCCTCTTCCAGTCCTGATGAGGGTAGCTGAAAACCTCCCTTCATGCTGGCAGTCTCCTCCTGATAACGATTGCAACAGAATGCCAGGAAATGCATTCTTTGTGGGTGGGTACTTTAAATAAATAAAGCTAACGGACAGAGTCATAGGAAGAACGATGTCAAATAAATCCTCTCTTTTCTCATTTAAAAATGAATTCAGAATCAGAGTCCATAGGTTATTACTAGAAGGCACAGTTGTCCTCACTGTGGTCAACTGATGGAGACCAAGATGGAATGCACCCTGTCCTACCTCCATGGGAACCTCCTGCCAGGCCAGAGTCGTCATCTGCCTCACCCACCAGTTCATGGGCCCCAAAGAGTCTGACACGACTAGGGACTAAAGAGCAACAATAGCAATGTGCATGATAATCACTTGAGGTAGGTGGGTTATGTATTCTTAACCTCGTTTCACAAGTGAACAGACTGAAACTCAGAAACATTCACATGAAAAACTTCTTCATTCCCAGACAAAAGCGAGACCAAGACCACACGGCTTCCTGGAGTTTCCAGGAAGCCCATGGAGAAGCTGTGTGTGGAGCCTACATGTCTTAACAGCTTAGTCCAGGATGTGATGAGGAGAGTACAGGGGGAGAACTGGATGCCTGGGAATAAAGCGATGGATGGTGTGGATGAGCCTTGCAGCACATGTCGACATGCAGTTCTTGCTCCTCATCTGCGATAGCAAGATGAGGGGGATGACTGGACACTTGCTGGTTGCCTACGGTTTATCTGTCTCTCCCTCACTTCTTTCCCAGTAACTGCTTTTGGGGATTCACGTGATTTTGGAGAAGCCAAGCGCATTGCACTGGGATGGGACACATGGCCGGGAGAAGTCAGTCAGCATGCTCCTTAACTCAGTGATTGGTTTTTGCAGACATGTGACCCAATCCAGTTGAGTGAGCCTGTCCCAGGTCTTCCTGGAACTGTGAGACAAAGGCGTGATGCCTCCCTCTAGATGATGTGGAGAGCGGATCCCAGGCCACGGACTGCTGCAGCCCGCTGTTTTCTACCACAAGGGAAGCCGTTCTGAAGAAAACACCAGGAAAGGAGGGAAAAACTAAGAGACATCTGAAAACGCAGAGTCAGGACCCCAGTTATCTTATACTCCCAAGAATCAAACAGAGCTTCCCAGGTGGTAAAGAACCTGCCTACCGATGCAGGAGATGGCAAGAGAATCGAGTTCGATCCCTGAGTTGGAAAAATCCCCAGAGGAGGAAATGGCAACCCACTCCAATATTCTTGCCTGGGAAAGCCCACGGACAAAGATGCCTGGCTACAGTCCATGGGTTGCAAAGAGTTGGACATGACTGAACGACTGAGCACACACAAGAATCAAAGTATGACTGAAGCCTGACCCATGTGCAACATCTCAGTTATAAACGCCAATGGATTCTTTCTTCTCATTTAGGTTAGTTAAGTTTGATGTTACTTGCAAAACAAAGGGCTCTGACATAGAAAAGTATACTGGTGTGTCATCATAAATAATTTTTATTGTCAGCTTTTAAAATAAAATCCTGATAAGAATACATACAATTTGGAACCACATAGCTCCCTAGTATTCTTCCAAAATGATTCTACCCCACTTAAGCAACTCTCTGATGTTATTAGGGAGAGATTTATATGGTGCTTACTTGTCAGTATTCAAAAGTCAATAAAATTTTTGCATAAAATTTTCAGTTTTAAACACCTAAGTCTTAAACTATTTTCAAAAGCACTTGAAAGATGTAACAGGAAGTTCTTGGGCATAAGTAGATTTTTTATTTAAGGCAAAAAAAAAAAAAAAAAGTCAGGCAGGCTCTCAAAAATCTCAACTCACCAAGAGAAGTAAGATGCATTCTTATCTGCTCTCATCATGAGTGACCTGACTCCCACATAAAAGTGTGTGTAAATGAAGATAGCACACTAAAACATCTTTGAAAAGACGAGAGTCTAGAAAAAAATAACATGAATTTATTGAAAGCCACTAGACCAAGCTCCCTTTCTACATGACAACATTCATCCCACTGCTCTTCCTGCACAAAAATAATTGTAAATGTTCAGTGTTGGAGGACTGGGACCAACATGTACTCACTCATTTGGGTTTTGCTTATTTGCTTTTTAAAAAAATTATATATATAAGATTCCAAATTGTGGCATCAATATAATAAGATTCTTGGTAATAAGCAAGATTAATCTACCAAAATTTAGAGGCAAGATAAATCTAGATACTTGAGTAAAACATTTATTTGGAAAGGTATTTCTGTGTGTATGTGCATGAGGTAGAGTCTCCCAGAAATGATAGATGATTGGGGACTAGACTTAGAAACAGATGGAAACCAAGAAAATTACAGAAGGACAAAAATCAGGGAATAGGACCCACAGTTCCCATATTTTAACTTATCTAGAACTCCAGCCCTGGGATTTAAAAATCTACAACCATTTCCTCCTAATAGGAACATACATTACGGCACGTGTGCACACCCAGTTGCTCAGTCGTGTCCAACTCTTTGCAACCCTATAGACTGTAGCCCGCCACGATCCTCTGTCCATGGGATTTCCCAGGCAAGAATACTGGAGTGGGTTGCCATTTCTTACTCCAGGGGAACTTCCCAACCCAGAGGTCAAACCCATGTTTCTTGTGTGTCCTACATTGGCAGGCAGGTTCTTTATCACTGAGCCACAGAAAAGTCCATTTCCAAAAGAAAACTGAGGCACTGTTAGAGGGGACCACCTCCGGGCTAGCCAAAGCAGCATACATTTTCACATTTTCACTGTAGGAACTATAGATCCTCGGATCCCAAGGCAAAGTCCTGCAGTCTCAGACAGACACAGAATGCTAAGGAGTTAGCAGTATAATAACTACATCGTGCTTTGTGTAGAAGTCTAAAGCATTGGGTCTAGTAGTATTTATCTCAAGTATTTACGCCAATGCTATCTAAGGCACAGAGACTGAATAGAAACAGTTCCTTAGAGAAGATGTCTATGGTTAGATATTCTTTATACTGTGTGCTCGTGCTTAGCCGCTCAGTCGTGTCTGACTCTTTGTGACCCCATGGACTGTAGCCCACGAGGTTCCTCTGTCCATGGGATTCTCCAGACAAGAATACTGGAGTGGGTTGCCATGCCCTCCTCCAGGGGATCTTCCCAACCCAGGGCCCAAACCCATTGCAGGTGGATTCTTTACCATTTGAGTCACCAGGGAAAATGCTTGTGGATGCCAGTCCTGTTGTTCTGGCATTTAAAGAGATGGAGACAAAGACAGGCATCATATGCTATCCTTCATATGTGGAATCTGAAAACATAATACCAGGTTGGCCAAAATGCCCATCTGTTCCAAAGTCATCCTGCCGCCCAAAAATGTGGCAAAATTATAAGTGAAAAGAGACTGTGGTTCTTAAACAATTTGAACAAATGATTTTGCAAACTTTAGTGAAACATCATGTGAGCACATTGCTAGGATCCCTCCCAGCACCTTGAAAGGGGCCTGGGCAGTGAGGATTCCTGAAACAAGCTCATTAAATCTAAAGGAAATCCTCTTTTAGATGAAAGTCACAATTTGTTGTATTCTTTAAGTTGGTGAGTCAGAAAATAATAAGCAAATAAATGGTAAGCTCTAAAAGAGCTTCAGACTCATGGAAGGGAAATCTCTGAGCATATCTGAGGAGGAGCAAGAGAAGATGAAGGACCATCTTTAGGGCATATTAGGCTTCAAATGTTTTACTCCAGCACTTCTCAAACTTGCATGTGGACCTGGGGATCTGGTTAAAATGCAGACTTTTTATTTATTTTTTTATTTTCTGTACAATTTTTTTTTTTTACTTTACAATATTGTATTGGTTTTGCCATACATCAACATGAATCTGCCATGGGTATACACGTGTTCCCCATCCTGAACGCCCCTCCCACCTCCCTCCCTGTACCATCCCTCTGGGTCATCCCAATGCATCAGACCCAAGCATCCTGTATCCTGCATCGAACCTGGACTGGCGATTCGTTTCATATATGATATTATACATGTTTCAATGCCATAAAATGCAGACTTTTGACTGAACAGTTGTGGGGCAGAGCCTGAGAGTCTACATTTATAACCAGTTCCTCAGTGTCCCTAGTGACATTCTTAAGATCACAGAGTTGAAAGATCTTAATAGTAGTTTAAATGCTGATTTCAAGTTACTGGAATTAAAAGGAGAGGTAGTGGTGGTGTGTGTGGGGGTGGCTTCCCTGGTGGCTCAGTGGTAAAGAACCTGCTTGCCAATGCAGGAAACATAGGTTCAATCTCTCATCGAGCAAGATCCCACATGCCTCAGAGCAACTAAGCTGGTGCATCATAACTACTGAGCCTGTG
Organism: Bison bison bison; assembly: GCF_000754665.1. NCBI lineage: Eukaryota > Metazoa > Chordata > Mammalia > Artiodactyla > Bovidae > Bison > Bison bison. The sequence goes on along the minus strand of NW_011489300.1, from coordinate 126,453 downwards.
CTCTAGAGCCTGGGAGCTGCAACTTTTGAGCCCCATGCTGCAGCTACTGAAGTTTGTGTGCCCTAGAGCCCATGCTCTGCAACAAGAGAAGCCACGACAATGAGAAGCCCACACACTGTGGCTAGACAGTAGCCCCCACTTGTCACAACTTGAAGAAAAAGCCTGCACAGCAACAAACCCCCAGCACAGCCAAAAACAAACAAATAAAATTATTGAAAAGAAAAAGAGGGTCGGAGTTGAGAAATTTTGGTTGTCATCAGCATAAGTTCATCTAAGCAGTAAGTGTACTCAAGAGACGAGAAAAGAGCCAGGGACTGAACTTCAGGACACCCTGGTGTTTAGAGCATCCTTTCTCAACTGGAGTTCCTCATATAAACCAGAGAACACAGACAATTGTTATGGTGTATTCTCTCCATCCTAAGGACGGCATCTAACTAATCTATTTGAGGTGCATAAAGGAGAGGTTACATCCACAGATGCCTTTGACCAGCAGGGCTTTGTGCTCTGGGGAACTCCAGCTGAGAAATCCTGACTTAAAATATGAAAAAAGCGGAAAGGATCCATCACAGGAGACGGAGATAGACAGGCTAGGAAGTCAGAGTAATATCAAGAGCCCCAGGTTTTGTGGAAACTCAGCAAGAAAAATGGGACAAGAATGAGGAAGAAAGACAGTGTTTATTCATCACTGAACAGTCTTCTGAGCACATTCACACAATGTCTCCCAATGTGTTTTGCCTGTAGTAGGTGTCCAAAGAATTTTGCATGAAAGCACTAACCAATCTATTAAATATTTCATAAAAGTGAAATAAAAATAACTTTGGGCCATTCACCAGATTGTAAATGTTACAAGGGCAGAATTTCTTATTAACTTTTTTAATTCCCAGCACAAAGAACAAAGTGCAACTCCATAAAAATCTATTGTATGAATGATTCAAAAGAGTCTGAAGATCAATGGATATCAGGTCTATCTGAGGGTAAAAGGAAAAGACGACTCCAGTGAGAAAAGTAATAAAAGAAGAGTAACTTCCAAATAAAAGGGGGGAAAAAAACCACAGTAGAATTGTGGAGTCAGTCCCAGCTGGATTCAATAGTTGGGGTGATGAAGAAAAAGTGTGTTTTTCCTCAAAACACACACACACACACACACACACACTTTTTTCTCCTTAAATTTTTAAAACAATTAATTTTACTTTTAGTTTTGCTAGGTCTTTGTCGCTGCATGTGGGTTTTTCTGCAGTTGTGAAGAGCAGGGGCTATGCTAGTTGTGTTGTGAGGGCTTCTTACTGTGGCAGCTTCTCTTGTTGCAGACAATGGGCTCTAGGGTGCACCAGTTTCTGTCATTGTGGCTCAGGGACTCATTGGGCTTAGTTGCTTCGAGGCGTGTGTGATCTTTCTAAAGCAGGACCAGGAATCGAACCCATGTTCCATGCCTTGGCAGGTGCATTCTTATCCACTGTACTGCCAGGGAAGTCCTAAACACATATGCGAAGAAGCTGAGAAAGAGGCTGTACATCATCTCTGGCTGGGAAGATGTTGAGGATGTTGACAGAGAACAGAGTTGAGATGCTTTTGTCCACCCCTGGTTCGGATTGCCTGGAAAGACTGTGGAGCAAGGCTGCAATCTGTAGAAACCACAGCAGGTAAACGTGACAGCTCAGAGTGTGTGGACAGGGAGTTGCTGCTGCTGTCACTTCAGTCGTGTCCGACTCTGTGCGACCACATAGACGGCAGCCCATCAGGCTCCTCCATCCCTGGGATTCTCCAGGCAAGAATACTGGAGTGGGTTGCTATTTCCTTCTCCAATGCATGAAAGTGAAAAGTGAAAGTGAAGTCGCTCCATCGTGCCTGACTCTTTGCGACCCCATGGACTGCAGCCTACCAGCCTCCTCCATCCATGGGATTTTCCAGGCAAGAGTACTGGAGTGGGCTGCCATTGCCTTCTCTGGGGGACAGGGAGTGGGGCTGGCTTAATATTCCTCAACTGACTCGAGCTCCTGTGTAGTATGGAAGACACCAGAAATTACAGTTTTCTCTCGGGAGAGGGGAGCTGTGAGAGCTGAGAGTTCAGGTGGGTTCATTTTAGTATGAGCAAAGAGATCCTGAATCCAAAGGCTGATGGACAGGCCCCTCAGGATTCACACAAATGACCTTGAATTGCACTAGTCAGAGTGGAGAGGGGCCTGCTCAGCAGTGGCGGGTGCTGGGGTCCCAGGAGCCGGGCCTGGTTAAGTGATCACACAGGGGGTTACACCAGCAGGGCCTGAGCAGGAACACAGGCAGGACTTCCTGGTTAAGACAGATGCACCGATTTCAGCAGAGACCAGCCAGAGGACAGTCAGGGCTAGGGGCCAGTGAAGGGAACCAGCCAGCACCTCGTGCCAGGCCAGGGCCCCTCTCCTACCATCTGGACATCAGGAGGATAGGACGCTGCCCCTTCAGACAGCAGCCACCTAGGGGAGGGGCGGCGGGGGGTCGGGGGGAACAGGTCTGTAGGGTGAAGCTGCCTCAGTGCACATTCACCCAGCAGCGATGACCTGGACTGAAATAAACTGAGGGCTGCTAAATTTCCATTTGCCCCACATCCTTGGCCCTGCCCAGGGAAGCAGAGGCTGAAGAGCAGATCACAAGAGAAAATAAAAGAGCATCATTCATTTGTTCTTATGAACCCAGTATGTTAACAATGCAAACTGTCCACTTGGAGGTCCTGGAGCCATGAGAAGAGCAGCTTCAGACCCAAGTGGTAGCCTGGGGCTCAGACAGAGAAGGGCATGACTGTCCTCAACAGTCATAACAGCTCAAGATTGCCCAGCCTGATTGGGCAGGAGTAGGGGAAAGAAAACAGGGGAAGGTCCAGCTCAAAGCATGAGCCGCTGACCAGGAAAGAAAGCTGACCGATCCGGAAGATGGTACCCGTGCTTCCAATCTGCTGTCAACTCACTGGGTAGTGTAAGTGTGCTTGTTACAATCCTAAAATTCGGAGCTCCTATTTCCCTCTGTTGCCTCTGCTAAGCATCTGGAAATGCACTAGAGGGAGGCAGAAATACTGTGTGCACATCGCCCAGGCTGTTCAGTGACAGTGTGCCTTTGGCAGGAGTCGGTGGGGAGAGGGAAGTCCCCAGATGCCCAGCGGAGTCCCACGGACAGACCCTCAAGCTGGCTGACCCTGGCAGCTCTCTCTGTCCTCCAGTCTTCCCTCTTCTCCTTTTGGAGGGATGTGGTCATGGAAGGTGTGGAGGAAAGCCTCCAGAGACAGGTCGGCATAGTGTCTGAGTGACTACTACACACGCCCACATCCAGAATCATGTTAAGACCCTGAACTTTTCATCTCTAATTATCTTTGCTAGATTCCTTTCTTTTGTGAATAAAGAACAGTTGATCACATTTGCCTCTTGTCCTGGACTATGAGATCTGCCTTTAATCATTTCACTAGCAGTTTTGATATCACATTCGCCTGATACATTAAAGCTTCCAAAATGCCTCCCAACAAAGTTTTCCAGGTCATCATCTCTACTAATGTAAGGCCAAGCATAATTAGGTTCTTTACTTTTCTAAGAAAGGAAAGAAAAAGGTTTAGTTTTTAAATGTATAATGTATAACTCACATGCGAATACCTCCTCACTATCCACATACATAATTAATCATAGACGATAAAACTAATGGTGTGTTCAGTGGTGTTTCCTTCTGAATCTACTCCAGATATTCTGTGTTAATGTCCACTACTTGAGAGTCCCTTGGACTGCAGGGAGATCAAACCAGTAAATCCTAAAGGAAATCAACCCTGAATATTCACTGGAAGGACTGATGCTGAAGCTGAAACTCCAATACTTTGGCCACCTGATGCAAAGAACGGACTCATTGGAAAAGACCCTGATGCTGAAAAAGATTGAAGGCAGGAGAAGGGGTGACAGAGGATGAGATGGTTGGATAGCATCACCGACTCAGTGAACATGAGCTTGAGCAAATTCCGGGAGATAGTGAAGGACAGGGAAGCCTTGACTGCTGCAGTTAGTTCATGGAGTCACAAAGAATCGGACATGACTTAGCGGCTGAACAACACAACAGCAACAAGACTTTGTGAGGTATGGCCATAAGATCAAGTATTTTGCTTTAACAGAAAGAACAGAAGGAAAGTCCTTTGTTCAAGGTCAATCACCAAATTAGCACTGAAACCCTGCCTAAAACCCAGGTCAAGGGATCCTTACTTCTGTGCTCAATCAGGAAACCATGTTGCCCCCTAAACCACAGAGAGGCTCCAGTGCAGCTAAGCAGGCAGATTCCCTGAGGAGCTCAGCCAGCCCACCACTGGGACAACTGTGTCCTCACCCTCAGGCCAGAAATCAGCATCACTAAATAGGTGACGGCTTCCTTGGTAGCTCAGCTAGTAAAGAACCCGCTTGCAATGCAGGAGACCCCGGTTCGATTCCTGGGTCAGGAAGATCCGCTGGAGAAGGGATAGGCTACCCAGTTCAGTATGCTTGGGCTTCCCTAGTGGCTCAGTTGGTAAAGAATCCACCTGTAATGTGGGAGACTGGGTTCGATCCCCGGGTTGGGAAGATCCCCGGGTTGGGAAGATCCCCTGGAGGAGGGCATGAAACCCACTCCAGTATTCTTGCCTGGAAAATCCCTATGGACAGAGGAGGCTGGAGGGCTACAGTCCATGGGGTCACAAAGAGTCTGACATGACTGAGCGACTAAGCACAAATAGGTGACAGGACCACGAGGAAGCAGTCCCCAGCTCCATCCGGCACAGCACAGTGCATTGGAAAACCTCAGGCTCAGAAACCCATCGTCATCACAACAGAAAAGCACAGGTGCAATGCAGCCAGGAGTCACATTAATCTATGACACATCAAGAGTTTTTACATGCAAGCCTGTAAGGTAGTTCGCTTGTAGCATCCCATTTCATCCATACAAAACATTGTGAGGTACACACCATCAACTGGTAAGTGCCAGAGCCAGGACCTGAGCTCAGATCTGACTGCACTGTTAGAGCAGGGAAGGTGAACCCATCAGAGCAGGTCATTGATACTTACGGGGACCAGAGAGACAGACCCCAGGATGTCATCTCAGAAACCGGCTTAGCAGGGACCAGGAGATGAAGTAGAGTGTGTGTCCCTCGTGTAACATCTTGGCTCTGGTACTAATGTCATGACCTTGGCATAATCAAGCCCAATGTCAAGGTGTTTCCATGGAAATATGAATGGCTTCTGACAGAATGGATAGTTGGAGGGTGAAAAATGATGAATTCCACATGGGAGAGGGGTTACAGGGATATTCCTCTCACGTGGGCTGGACCGCTCACTTTTTATCACTCTGTTCTCCCCATCCTGGCTCCATTTTTAGAGTCTTGAATAACCCCTGCATTTCAGATACACACTGAGGTGTAAATATGCAGAACTCTCTGACACTTAAAAATATGTCCTTAGCGAAGTAGGACAGGTTAGAATTACAGTGTAGCCTGGAGGCAGAAGGGAGAGCCACGACTAGGTAATACTTCACTTCCTGAAGTTTCAAGGAAGAGTTTACCAGCCAACTGCTGCTCAGGGAGGAGAAAATTACTTACCAAATCAACAAATGCACAGGCTAGAAAACAAATAAATTATTTCAGCACTACTTCAAAAACTCATATTTCATCAATGATAAATCACTGAGTGGAAGGGAACCTATGAACACCGGGCTTATTTTAAAGACTCAATATATGACTCAATATCTTCATGGTGTGATAGATTCATTTATTCAAAAGTGCACCAGTCAATTATTTGTATGAGTAACCTTCATTTGCATATAATGCATCAAGCAGTGATACATTAGAACTCTGAGCATCTACTGCCTCAGTTCCCCAGTGATAAACTCAATTAATTTCTTTCTAGAAAAAGCAAATAAATAAATCGACTGTTTCCAAAGTTTACTGAAGAATCTTGCACTACATCCTCAAGACCAAATTAAATTTTTGCCAGAGGATGGTGTGCTGTGTTTATGATGCTCACCACATAGCTGTCACTTGTCTGGGCATCGAATAAGATCCCTTTAAGGCAAGGGAAGATTAAGAGGCTGTCACAAGTTCACCCCAAAGCCAGCTCCATAGAACTGCATCTTTGCAGTGATGATCACAATTTTGTGACAGTATACTCTCTGAATGCGACACAGAGCACATTCAAATTTAATTCCAAAGCCAAACACAAGTGCTTGGGATTATTCATGCCTTGGCTGCCCTTCATTAATGCAAATAATTAAAAAAGCTGATGATAAACAGAAAGGCACATGGATGGCTGAGATAAACCAAGAGATCTGCCTTCTCTTCCATCATTGTGTTTTCTTTTGTCCTTTTGGTTACTTGAATATTTACAGAGCTGTCTCCATTCGTGCCGCTTAATGACTGCCAAGGGAAGGGGTCAATAGTTTTATCTTGATCCCTCAAATGAGGAGCCTCAAAACTCTGAGACACAGCCTTGGTCAAGGTCACCCCAGAAGGGGCAGAAGACAGAGAAAATGGCACTGCTTGTGTGTCCTCCTGCGGGGTTTTTTCTAGTGTACCATCTTCGTGGTATATTTCACAGATCGCAGCGGGCACCTTTCACTAATTCAACAAGTATTTACTGAGAGTTCATTGCATCTGCGTGTGGGGAACTATTTTATATTTTAGGTACTGCAGACAGAACGATGAACAGCCTAAAGATCTTGTCTCCATGATATGAACAGACTGATCATGAAACATGTAAACCATTAAAGTTTCTCCTTGTACTTCTTTCAACTTTCTACCCATAGGAGAAATGAACTGTAAGGGGATGGGCTTTGAACATAAAAGATGATAAAAGGAGGACTGCTTGCTTATTTGTGGGAGTCCCAGTTTCCTGTTACTGAGAATTAACTGTGGGCACACAGAAAGATGGGCTTTGCTTCTTCTATAATGCATATGTAAAGTGGATCCAAATGAGTATAATTAAATGTGGAATATTGACCAACCAGTCTATTAAAGTGAATATTATTGAATATATGCTACACTACATTATTTCAGTTTCTAAAATGGATTCTGACATCTTAAGAGGTTTCATTGTACACCCATGAAATATTTACAAAACTGTTCTCAGCCGTTGATAAATAATAGCAAATTTCAGACATGCTTAGATAGCAATTTTGAAAGATAGAATTCCATATTTAGGCAGACCTTTAAGATAGTGTGAACACTGAAATGTTTTAGATACTGTTTCTAGCCTGAACAAAATAGCCGAAACAATAAAAGTTATAAACATAATAAACTGCAGTATAGCTTCATATGTTGGAAACTGACCTTTCTAATGCTTGAGTTTAGAAAACACAAAGAATATCCTTTATTTAAAAATGATTCTCTTATACAAACAGATTTTAATAGAATCATCAATTATTTGGTAATATGTTAATTTACTAGCCACTTCCATTGTCTTTCCTTATAAATTTCTCTATCTGCCCTGAACAGTCTCAGCTGGAGGCAGCCTCACAAACACAGCACTCTATCTCAAGCTTCTCTTAAAAATGAGAAAAAAATTGCTGAGGGCCATGGTTAAAAGAGAGCTGATAGGAAGAAAGAGAACTATAATTTGGGGACTGCTTGGGCTAGACATTTTAGAGTAACCATGAAGAACACTCTTATTCCACTTCACAAATTCATAGCCTGAAATAACATTCTTTCAGTTCAGTTCAGTTGCTCAGTCATGTCCGATTCTTTGCGACCCCATGAATCGCAGCACGCCAGGCCTCCCTGTCCATCACCAACTCCCGGAGTTCACTCAGACCCACGTCCATCGAGTCAGTGATGCCATCCAGCCATCTCATCCTCTGTCGCCCCCTTCTCCTTCTGCCCCTAATCCCTCCCAGCATCAGAGTCTTTTCCAATGAGTCAACTCTTCGCATGAGGTGGCCAAAGTACTGGAGCTTCAGCTTTAGCATTATTCCTTCCAAAGAAATGCCAGGGCCGAACATTCTTTGGGGAAAGATAATTTTCAAAGAGGGTTTCCCTGGTGGCTCAGTGGTAAAGAATCCACCTGCCAATCCAGGATACGCAGGTTCGATCCCTGGGTTGGAAGATCCCCTGGAGATGGAACTGGCAATCCACTCCAGTATCGTTGCCCATGAAATCCCATGGACAGGGGAGCCCAGTGGACTATGGTTCATGAGGTTGTAAAAGGGTTGGACACAACTTAGCGACTAAGCAACAACAACAATTTTTAACTATCAATTCAGTTTACAGAATGAGGTTCTAATTTGTGAGGTTGGTTGCCCTGAGTCACAGAAGAACCTCAAACATAGACTTTTAGAATTCTATGACTCTCACTTACTTTCTTAGCTAAATGTTTCAGAAATTTTGCAAGCCACAGAAGTATTCTGAAGCTTAGAAATCTATGTCCTGATTTTCAAGGCTGAGCTCAGAACAAGTTGCTGAGTCAGATTTTCTAAATTGGAGAACAGGGAGTATAACGGAGAATCAATGGGAGGCATGGTTCAGAATGGCAAGCAGCATCAGCGGCAGAAGGTTCCTGCTGCTCTGCATGGCGGCAAGGCCACTGCTCAGGTGAGGCAGCCTCCATCAGCTCTCAGCTGCCAGCTGTTCCCTGAGGTCCACTCCCTGAAGCCATCCCACAGGCAGCTAGAGCCATGAGGTTTGGTAAGTGCGTGTGCATGCTAAGTCGCTTCAGTTGTGTCTGACTCTTTGCAACCCTATGAACTGTAGCCCACTAGGCTCCTCTGTCCATGGGATTTGCCAGGCAAGAATACTGGAATGGGTTGCCATTTCCTTCTTCAGCAGATCTTCCCAACCCAGGGATCGAACCCATGTCTCCTGTGTCTCCTGCATTGGCAAGAGGATTCTTGACCACTGTACCACCTGGGAAGCCCCTTGGGACCTGTACTTTTTGTAATAATTTCTTTATGCATACCCTTAAATTTTTATTTCCTTGAAATGAAATTTAGGTCTTTTCAACTTTGAAATCTCAATACCTAGATTAGTAAAAGATGCTTACTCCTTGGAAGGAAAGTTATGACCAACCTAGACAGCATATTGAAAAGCAGAGACATTACTTTGTCAACAAAGGTCCATCTAGTCAAGGCTCTGGTTTTTCCGGTAGTCATGTATGGAAGTGAGAGTTGGACTATAAAGAAAGCTAAGAATTGATGCTTTTGAACTGTGGTGTTGGAGAAGACTCTTGAGAGTCCCTTGGACTGCAAGGAGATCCAACCAGTTTATCCTAAAGGAAATCAGTCCTGAATATTCATTGGAAGGACTGAAGCTGAAACTACAATCCTTTGGCCACCTGATGCAAAAAGCTGACTCATTTGAAAAGACCCTGCTGCTGGGAAAGATTGAGGGCAGGAGGAGAAGGGGACGACAGAGGATGAGATGGTTGGATGGCATCACCAACTCAATGGACATGGGTTTGGGTGGACTCCGGAAGTTGGTGATGGACAGGGAGGCCTGGCGTGCTGTGGTTCATGAGGTTGCAAAGAGTTAGACATGACTGAGCAACTGAACTGAACTGAACTGATGCACTGAATTGTGTTCTATCCTAAAATTCATACATTAAATCCCTGAACTTCACTGTGATAGTATATATAGAGAGGGTCTTTGGGAAATAGTTAGGTTTAAATGAAGTTATGGGATGGAACCCTCATGATGGAAATAATACCATTATAAGAATAGACACCAGATCTCTCTTTCTCTTTCTTTCTCTGCATCTGAGGAAACATCAAGAAGGTGACTGCCTACAAGTCAGAAGAGACATTCGTCAGAACCTAACTATGCTGACACCTTGATCATAGACTTTGAGCCTCCAAAACTGTGAGAAAATACATTTCTGTTGTTTAAGCCACCCAGTCTATGGTATCTTGTTAAGGCAGCCTAAGCTGCCTAACATGGGCTTCCCTCGTGGCTCAGATGATCAAGAATCTGCCTGCAATGCGGGAGACCTGGGTTTGATCCCTGAGTAGGGAATATTCCCCAGAGAAGGGAATGGCTCCTCATTCCTGTATTCTTGCCTGGAGAATTCCATGGACAGAGGAGTCTGGCAGGCTACAGAATAGGGGGTCACAAAGAGTTGGACAGGATTGAGAGACTGACACTTTCATTTTTCAAGTTGACTAACACAAGTATCTAACAGAAAAAAACTGCGTAAGAATCTTGAATAAATCAAGGTGGGACTACTATTGCGGAGAACACAAATCATAGTGACAACAGGAGATTCAGTTCTATGTGCCAAAATGAAGAATATCACATTCCTCCCTTCTGATCTTTCAGTCTCATTTTATAAACAGATAGTATATCAGGTCTGCATATCAGACCTGAGAGTTAGGCTGGCTCTGGCGCTTTCTAGTGGTGGGACCATAAGCGATTCATCTGTGGCTGTTCCCTTCCCGGTAAAGGAGGGTCAGTGAGGGTATCCACCTAGAGGTTTGTTTGGACGACGGAAGGTATAAAGCTTAGAAAAGCTCTGGCAGAAATTATTGTCTCAAAAAAAAAAAAAAATGGTATCGGTAGCTCTCACCCACCCACACCACTATAGCAGGGGCAATCGAATCAACAGCCAGTGAATCGGCATGTATGACACTATTTATTCCTGGTTTATCCCAAATAGTCTATCTCCTTAAAAATCTCCTCAGAAACACTTTGGCTAATTGTCTGATTGGAAAGGAGGTTAGCTGTTTTTCATGCTTTCCTTCTAATCTTAACATCTGAGAATCAGAAGCTTTTCTTATTCTTCTAAATAAAGGTTATCCTTCCTCTGAGAACAAATAGTTCAGTCCATCTGTCTGGCAGTGCTTTCGCGAAGCTGCAGGAGGGCTAGTATGAGCCTTTAAGTAACGTTCACCAACTGGTTTAAATTGTGTGTGTTTTTAAAAAAAATTTTTTTTTCCTTTTTGGCCATCCTGCTCAGCATGCAAGATCTTAGTTCCTTGATCAGGGATAGAATCCACGCCCCTGCAATGGAAGCACAGAGTCTTAATCACTGGACCACCAGGGAAGTCCTTCTTTTTTTAAAAAAAAATAATTGAAGTATAGTTGATTTGCAAAGTGTTAATTTCTGCATACAGCAAAGTGATTCAGTTATACATATATATTCTTTTTAAAATCTTTCTCCATTATGCTTTATAACAGAATGTAAAATATAGTTCCATGGGCTATACAGTGGGGCCTTGTTGTTTATCCATCTTATACATACTACTTTGCACCTGCTAATCCCGAACTCCCATTCCATCCCTTCCCCGTCCTCCCCCTTGGCAATCACAAGTATGTTCTCTATGTCTGCCAGTCTGTTTCTGTTTTACAGCTAAGTTCCCTTTTGTCTTATTTGAGACTCCACAAACAAGTGATCATATGTTACTGAGCTAACTTCTAACTTTCTCTTAAGAGACAGCTTGGACGGTTAGTTGAATATCGAAGGCCAAAGTTCTAGATGAGACAATTTCATATAAAGTACTGAATGACGTTCCTGGGCTGCCATGAAAATTGCCAAGTAATATTCCTCCCAAACTTATCACATCGAGACAATCCTCTACCAATGACACTTAATGAGGTGAATACTAGACATTATGCAAAGTGCTCCCAGACAAGACTTGAAAATTGTTACTTCTCTTTGATTCCTTAGGTGTCTCTCTTTAGCAATTAAAGCCAGAAAAAGGTAAAGAAGATGTGGCACCTTTTTTAATCGTGCAAATATGAATATAAAATGTGCATAAAAATTAAATTATAAATTGAAGAAAAAGAACATGTATCAGTGTTATTCTGGAAAAAAAAACACCACTTTTTCCCAAGGGGGAATAATTCTGCAAATGTATTCTCTTTTCTTTTCAAAAAAGATGTTTTTCTTTTTGCAGGTACTGGTGGAAAACCAGAATTAATTCAAATGAAGGTTCATTAAAAAATACACATCTTTTTGGCATTCTCTGGACGTTTTAAACAATTTGAAAGGTTTCACTGAGATCCTATAAAAGCTGCATGATGCAGCACGCCTGTTCCCCAGAGAAGATCCAGAGCAGCATGGCTCCAAGATGCCACGATTGTTCGTGTTGTCATTTCTGCTTTCTCCTGTGGGCTCTCTAACATTTAGCTTGACTTTCTCCATCCTTTCCTGAGTAGATCCTATGTTTCAAGGGTTGAGGAAAGAGAATGAAAAGGATGAAGAATGAGCTCTGTCCGCACCAATCCACTGAAAACCACCATCACTAAAGGTTTCAATAATCTTTGTCACCAAGTCCATCAAACCTAAAGGATCCTTTCCAGCTTCTGGTGTAAGCAGGTGTCTTCTGGTCACCAACAACAAAACACAACTCAAACTGTAACTTTAGAAAAATAAAACAACATTTATTGCTCACAAAATGTAGACGTCCCAGCCTTCTGGCTTTTGCCTGTTGCTCCAGTGAAATTCCTGCATGGGGGTCCCAGTGGCCTGGATGGCTCACTGGTCAACCCTGTCTCAGGGAAGTCACATGCTCATTGTTTGCACCCGGACCTAATACAATCGGCTATATAGTACTGCACTGTAATGGGTTTATAATACTTTTCACACAAATAATATACAAAAGCTAAACACTAAAATAAAGAAAACATCTTTAATCTTATGGTATGGTACCTTGGAAAGTACTATAGTACAATACAGCAGCTGGCATACAGGGACACATTGGCATCTTTGAAAGTTCGCAACTTGAAGGTTTGAATATAGGGGATTTACATAGCTTTACTTTGGAACTTTGCTCCTTAGGAAACCTGGATTAGGACACAAGACCATCTTTCTCTGACCATGGCATATCCTTAGGGTATCTCCTATGTCACTTCTCTTATAACACACATTCTTCTGGGAAGAAACCATCCACTCCCAAGATTTCAATCACCAACTGTAGTCCAATAACTCCCACGTCTCCATCTCCATTCTGAGCTCCAGCTCCACGGAGCCGGTTCTTAACGCACATCTCTCCTTGGAAGGCTTACAGGTGGTTTCCATGTAGCCTCAGCATGCCCCAAACTTATCCACATGTCAAATCCAAACTTCTTCTCTTCCCTTGATATTTCCTCTGCTAGAGAATGACACCACCAGGTGTCCAGTTGCCTGAATCAGAAACCTTGAGCCACTTGATCCCTCCCCACCTCTTACTCCTCACTACTCACATCCACTTTCTCACCAGGCTCCAGGTTCTATCTTCTAAATACATCTTGGCCCCAACAACTTTATCCCATTACTACTCCATAACCTCTCCCAGCCATCCTCCTAGCTTGCCTGCATTCCTCCGGTTCATTTTCTAGAGAGCAGTCCCTCTATTTATTTTTATTTTTTCCCGAACTTCATTGACCTATAGCATTGTGGAAGTTCACTGTGTACAATGTGTTGATTTGACACACTTGTATACTGCAAAATGACTCTCAAATGGATGCTGTGGGGTAAGAGGATGGGGAAATACCAGTTGAAAAAGCACAAACTTCTGGTCAGAGGAAGAACAGGAGGCAGACTTTGAGACCCTTTAAAACATGGATCTCCAAGTCTTTTTGTTATTTCAGGTAAAACATCCTCAGTGAGGCTGACCCTGACCTTGATGCCCTCTGCCCTGGCTGTGTCTCAAGGTTCATTTCTTGCCTCTCAGCAATCTAGGAGACTAGGCTTCAGCCCCGCTGAGTGTTTATTTTCTCATGGCTCCACATCCTCTCTTACCTCTGAGTCTTCACATAAAACTGCTTCCACTGCTTCTTCATCTAGATAACTTCTACTCATCTTCCAGAGCTCAGTCTCGTTGTCATTCCTCCTGGAGGCCCTCCTTTATTTCCACCCTTTCCCCACTCTAGGTCAGTGCCTGCCTCACCTGCACGTTTGCTCTCTCAGCACTTATGGAGCTGAATCACACATACCTTCCAGTTCTTTTCTTTCTAAAAAGGGGTAGGTCGTCTGTCCACCTTGCTCATGATGGTTTTCCTCAGAACCTGGCCCAGGGGCTGGTCCAAAAAAACTCCTAATGTACAAGCCTCTTTGTAAGTAGTTTTACCGCCTTGTGTTTTGTGCCAAGTCCCAGAACATCCAGGATTTTTCTCCTTAGAATTTCAGACAACTGTTCTGCACAGTCTTGCTTCTGCAGACTCTTTGAGCAGTCTTCCTTAAGGTCACAAGAGATGGTATTAAAATGGTTTCAAATAATTGTACTCCCAGGTAGAATATACTATTGACTATTTCTAAGAAATATTACCACATAGACATGAATGCTGCTGTTATTATATATTGCAAAGCTTGTTTCCTTTTGGTCTTACAAGTAAAAAAATTCTCAGTCTTAAAGAATTGATTTCACAGCAAATGAGTAAATTAAACAGTCATCAGTTTAGCTTGCCAGGGACTGTGTACAGCGAGCTAGGCTACAAGTCATTTTTTTATTCATTTATGACACTTTGAGCTGGTATTCATGACTGCCCCACTCACCGCCAACATGGCTCTCAATCTTGGAGGTTTTATTGTGTGATTGACCTAAACTATTGTACCTTTAATAGCATTTTTGATTATTATAATTTTTGCTTGTGTATTTTTATTTTATTCCCTGTTACTTTGTGTGATCATAGGCATTATATTTTTGCTCTGTTTCCAGTTTATTATCTCATGAAAAGAAGTTGCTGATGGCAATTTTTAGGGTTATAAAATGTAATACGGGTTCATATCATAAATGGCAATTTTTAAATGGAATAGATTTCCAAAGAAATCAACTTTATGTAAAAGCTAAGCCTGTTCAAAATGGATAAATACAATGGCTTATTATAAACATTAGGAACATATAAATTAACCTCTGTGCTTTATGGTCAGAACAAGCTATTATAGGCTCAGTCAGGGCATTTTTATGTCTAAGCATATTATCTCCTACATTAGTTTTCTTTAGTATCTTAAATGACTTTTTCGGAGCTGGGTGAATGAAAGAAACGGCTCCATAAGCACAGATTCAAAGCCTAACACTGGTTTTGGCAGCACTGTTTTTCAGGTTCATATAGATGTATAAAAAATACATTATTAATAGAAGTGAATTAAATCTCTTAAAAAATCACTTTCTAAGTCTTATTGTCTTAAAACCTTTGAATTGAGTTAGTGTGGCGGTTGAGGGGATAAAACTGTGGAAGAAGCTAGGAAGTGCTGGAGTGCTGGTTCCAGGATGCAAGCTCCCTGCCCAACCAGGTCTTCCGGATGTTTCCAGAAATGTGTGCCTCATAACACAGACCTTCTTTCAGAGGAAACCAACCAGATGTTTAAGTCTCCCTCTTGGGCACCCCACTCCCCACGCACACCTAGAATTTCATCATTATAATTACTGTCATAATTATTGAAGGATATGGATCCCTCTGACCTTGGCTGGAAGGCTTCACCCTGCTCTTTGTGGAGCCTTGTACCAAGGTCACAGGAGTGGAGCCCTGTACAAAGGTCGCAGGACAAAAGTCTCTAGAACTGACCAAACCCCATAGCAACTGTTGCTATGAGTCTCTGGATCTAAACCTGCCAGTTCCCTGCCCACATCTTAGGTAAAATATCCACCCTGTTACCCACCCTATAGCATCTTAAGCTGAAAGAAAGTGTTAGTCACTCAGTCGTGTCTGACTCTTTGACACCATGAACTGTTGCCCACCAGGCTCCCCTGTCCATGGAGTGGGTCCTGGAGTGGGTAGCCATTCCATACTCTAGGGGATCTTCCCAACCCAGGGATCGAATCCAGGTCTCCCATTGCAGGTAGATTCTTTACTGTCTGAGCCCCTGGGGAAGCCTAGCATCCTAACCAGTCATCTAATGCCAACATTCCGGTAAGAATTTCTCTGTCTTGAGGCTATAAACATTTGGCTGCTGCTGCTGCTAAGTTGCTTCAGTCATGTCCGACTCTGTGCTACTAGTCTGCAAAAGGGTTTGACTCTCCCTCGAGCTGGCCCACTGTTCTAACAGCATCTCCCACTCTAATAAACTTTATTCTCCTCTGATTCTACCTCATGTCTGGAAATTCTTTTCCAACCCACGCATTGACCATGATGCTCTTTATTTAGTAAGGGCACCCTGTGAGGACCTGAATGGGAAACAGAGCTGAGCCCCACTTGTACCATTCAGATATAAGCATCGAGATGCACACCAAATGCTCTGGAGGCTGTAACTATAACCTGTGATTAGAACATTTCCTGCAGATTTCTCTAAAAAGAAAGGTCAACAATCTCCTGTCAATCAACATGTTGTGTTCTTGTTTAGTCACTAAGTCATGTCCAACTCTTTTATGACCCCTTGCCAGACTCCTCTGTCCATGGGATTTCCCAGGCAAGAATACTGGAATGGTTTGCTATTTCTCTTCCCAGGGCATTTTCCTGACCCAGGGATCGAACCTGATTCTCCTGCATTTTGGCAGGTTTTTTTTTACCACTGAGCCTGCATCTAATTTCCTAACACGATGAGAAAAACACCCTTTATTTTTAATTCATTGAAACTGACATACATACATATATGTATGTGTTCAGTTCAGTTCAGTTTAGTCACTCAGTTGTGTCTGACTCTTTGTGACCCCACTGACTGCAGCACGCCAGGCCTCCCTGTCCATCACCAACTCCCGGAGTTTACCCAAACTCATCTCCATTGAGTCGGTAATGCCATCCAACTATCTCATCCTCTGCTGTGCCCTTCTCCTTCTGCCCTCAATCTTTCCCAGCATCAGGGTCTTTTCCAATGAGTCAGCACTTCACATCAGGTGGCCAAAGTATTGGAGTTTCAGTTTCAACATCAGTCCTTCCAATGAACACTCAGGACTGATCTGCTTTAGGATGGACTAGTTGGATCTCCTTGCAGTCCAAGGGACTCTCAAAAGTCTTCTTCAATACCACAGTTCAAAAGCATCAATTCTTTGGTGCTCAGCTTTCTTTATAGTCCAACTCTCACATCCATACATGACTACTGGAAAAACCATAGCCTTGACTAGATGGACCTTTGTCGGCAAAGTAATGTCTCTGCTTTTGAATATGCTGTCTAGGTTGGTCATAGCTTTTGTTCCAACGAGCAAGCATCTTTTAATTTCATGATGCAGTCACTATCTGCAGTGATTTTGCAGCCCCCCAAAAATAAAGTCTGCCACTATTTCCACTGTTTCCCCATCTATTTGCCATGAAGTGATGTGTATACATGTGTATGTAAATGTTATGGGGTACATATACACAATGGAATATTACTCAGCCATTAAAAAGAATATATTTGAATCAGTTCTAAGAGGTGGATGAAACTGGAGCCTATTATACAGAGTGACATAAATCAGAAAGAAAAACACCAATACAGTAAAATAATGCATATATATGGAAATTAGAAAGATGGTAACGATGACCCTATATGCAAGACAGCAAAAGAGACACAGTCTTTTGGACTCTGTGGGAGAAGGCAAGGGTGGGATGATTTGAGAGAATAGCATTGAAACATGTATATTCTCATATGTGAAAGAGATCTCCAGTCCAGGTTCGATGCAGGAGACAGGGTGCTTAGGACTGATGCACTGGGATCACCCTGAAGGATGGGATGGGGAAGGAGGTGGGAGGGGGATTCAGGATGGGGGACACATGTACACCCATGACTGATTCATGCCAATGTATGGCAAAAACCACTACAATACTGTAAAGTAATTAGCCTCCAATTAAAATAAATTTATTTATTTATTAAAAAAATAAATGTTATGGGAAAACCCAAATGAACTTTTTGGCTAACCCTGTGTGTGCTTTATATATACAAAATGCTTCATCTGAAAAGATTTTGGTATGCATTTCAAAGTAATGTTTCAAGATTTAGTTATAAAGCAGAATGCCATTTTGAGAACAGTAATACTTCCGGAAAGTAGAATATTAATTTCATGTAAATAGGTCTTCAGATTAACTAGGAAATGCTTCTGAAAAATTTTAGGGGTGAAACAAGGACTTGAGCCTCAGATGATTTGCATCACAAAGTCACACTAACGGCAAGAGCAGTGGTTGAGAACAGAAACCCCAGAATATCTTTAATTGTTTAAAACAAACCTGATGCTCAGCAGTAATGATATCCTTTACTTATTAACACAGAAAAATTCTATTTAGAAATGTGGGTCTTTGATGAACTTTCAGAGAACCCATATCTTCATACAAATTTGGTTAATTCTTTCATCTTCAGTAAGTGTAATTTTTGACTTAAAAAGTGAGGATTTTAAAAATTCTGTGTGTTTGTGTAGACCATCTCTTTACAACCTGGTTATTTTAAGATATTTATCCTCATTCATCTTTAAATAAAACTTCAGAAAACCAAACTGTCTCCCTATACTAACCCCTTTCCAAAAGCAGCATGGTTCCATGACATTTATCAAAAGAGGATTCATAAACAGTGTCATTCATATATTATCTGGTAAGAGTTTTTGCGCCTCAAAAACAAAAACAAAAAAATAGTAAAAGCTTGAGTTATCTGGAAGATTTGGGGTTAAATTTGTCCGAAGTATGAACATACAATATCTTCAAAGAACTGCAGACCCAGCTGTACCCCAGAATTGTCCTTATTTTTGTGCTACCCAACTCTGTGACCTGAATCCAGAGAGGAGTGACTCACAGTTAAGCCATCACCAAGCTCTGTTCTTCTCCTGCCCAGTGGTTCTTAATTAGTCTTGGAATCAGACCATCAAGAGACTGCTATGACTCGCCTTAGGTGAATGATAACCTAATCAAGCAAAGTTAGAGACATTTCCCACAAGTACTGTTTGCTATATAATCCCCCTCTGGGTGTTCCATTAACCTAGCTAATGAGAAAATGCAACAAAATCCACGTGTTCCGGAAAATAATATAGCTATGGATGGTCTGCCTGCCTCCCAAAGTACAGAGCTGAATGCAGATAACTGCATAAACAATTAATTATGCAAACAAATTAATTGGTAATGAGTTATGACTAGTCCGTTTTGTGCTTGACTCTCCACTACAGGCTGCAGGCAGTAAAGACCTTCCCAGTGCATGCTCATTTCTGAAGAACCATTTAGAAAAGCAAAGGGTCTTCAGAAAGAAAATGCTAAAATCCATTATAAGTTTTATGTATTTTATAAAATACATTATAATTTATAATGATTATAATTATAATCATTGTGCAGCCATTACTTTGCATTCAGTAATAACCAAAAATAACTGACCTATAGTCATCCTTCCCATAGACTTCATCATATGAACATTTGATTCACTTAGTTTTTCAAAAGGTTTCTAAAAGTTGTAATTCTGAATTTCTAGGAAATGTGGGATACATGTATACAGTAAGATATAGGGATAAACAGAGGGCTTCCCAGGTGTTGCTAGTGGTAAAGAACCTGCCTATCAATGCAGGAGACATAAGAGACACAAGTTCGATCCCTGGGTCAGGAAGATCTTCGGGAGGAGGAAATGGCAACCCACTCAGTATTCTTGCCTGAGAAATCCCACAGACAAAGGAACCTGGTGGGCTATAGCTCATGGGGTTGCAAAAGAGTCAGACGCAACTGAGCGACTGAGCACTCAGCACACAACTCCTCAGACAGAAGACTATAAGAACTTGAAAGATTTGTAGCCTAGAAGAAAGCTCCATCTAAATTTTCCTGTTATCTGTCCTTCTACACATTTTCATGAAAATAATTTTGTGATTTACATGTTCAAAAGTAAGTGATTCAGATAAGCAACCCCTTTCTGGACTTATATCTTGCTTTATCCATGACATATTTAACTTGCTGAATCGTATTTTACTGCTCAAAAAACACTTTCCTGTGGTTATGAATTTAGAGCTGGATTAGCATTAGGCTGTTGAGTAACAGTTTTCCTGAATGCCAGTGGTTCTCCCCACCACTTATTAAAAGCCTACAGACAGCAAATGAGCTACAAAGCATTGGTGGGTTGCTGAAAGTGGTTTTCTTATCATGATTATTTATTTCATGTCTAATTTCTAAGCTGCAGCTGACATGGAAGAATTCAGCTTTCCTGACAATCACCCCCCAAACTTTCTGTTCCTTAGGATGGTGTTTACCTACCAATACAGGATGCTTCCCAGGTGACTCAAGGCTAAAGAATCTGCCTGCCAATGCAGGAGATGCAGGAAATACGGGTTCCATCCCAGGGTCAGGAAGATCTCCTGGAGAAGGAAATGGCAATCCAGTCCAGTATTCTCGCCTGCAGAATCCCCATGGACAGAGGAGCATAGTGGGTTATAGTCCATGGGGTCACAAAGAGTCAGACACGACTGAGCACACGCACACAGCAATACAGTGTGCCTTTATTCACAAAACGATTAAGGCACTTTGTAAAATTTCTTCCATGTTGCAAAGCTTTCTGTTAGTGCAATTGCATAACCTGACTCGGGAGGTTCTCTTATACTGTAAGAGAGGTTATCAAACATTGGTGGCTTGTGAATCATCTGAGTACCTTGTTAAGGTGCAGATGCTGGTTCAATAGGTCTGGGGCAAGGCCAAGCCTCTGCATTTCTAGTAAGTTCTCAGGTAATGCTGATGTGCTGGTACAAGGACCACACTTTGAGAATGGAGTGCCTATATATATGTGTGTGTATATATATATATATATATTGGAGGGCCACTATATATATATATTTGTGTGTGTGCAAGCTAAGTCGCTATAGTTGTGTATGACTCTTTGCAACACTATGGACTGTAACCCACCAGGCTCCTCTGTCCATGGTATTCTCCAGGCAACAATACTGGAGTGAGTTGCCATGCCTCCTCCAGAGGATCTTCCCGACCCAGGAATGGAATTTGTGTCTCATTATGTTTCCTGCTTTGGTAGGTGAATTCTTTACTGCTAGCACCACCTGAAAATTAAAAGATGCTTACTCCTTGGAAGGAAAGTTATGACCAACCTAGACAGCATATTGAAAAGTAGAGACATTACTTTGCCAACAAAGGTCTGTCTAGTCAAGGCTATGGTTTTTCCAGTGGTCATGCATGGATGTGAGAGTTGGACTGTGAAGAAAGCTGAGTGCCGAAGAATTGATGCTTTTGAACTGTGGTGTTGGAGAAGACTCTTGAGAGTCCCTTGGACTGCAAGGAGATCCAACCAGTCCATTCTAAAGGAGATCAGTCCTGGGTGTTCTTTGGAAGGACTGATGCTAAAGCTGGAACTCCAGTACTTTGGCCACCTCATGCGAAGAGTTGACTCATTGGAAAAGACTCTGATGCTGGGAGGGATTAGGGGCAGGAGAAGGGGACGACAGAGAATGAGATGGCTGGATGGCATCACCGACTCGATGGACGTGAGTTTGAGTGAACTCCAGGAGTTGGCGATGGACAGGGAGGCCTGGCGTGCTGCGATTCATGGGGTCGCAAAGAGTCGGACATGACTGAGTGACTGAACTAAACTGAGCGCCACCTGGGAAGTCCTTATTAGGACTGGTCAATAATGCACATTTAGAAGGGTCTCTGACTAGGAGTCAAACAATCTAAGGACACTCATATTTTGATGAAGCCATAATTTCATTCTTAGATATTTTCACAAAGTAGAACATGTTATTAATATATTATCCTGTAAGCTGTCATAACTTTAGAAAGTTAATGAAAGTGAAAGTGTTAATTGCTTAATCATGTCCAATCCCATGGACTGTAGCCTGCTGGACTCCTCTGTCCATGGGATTCTCCAGGCAAGAATATTGGAATGGGTTGCCATTTTCTCCTCCAGGGGATCTTCCCGACCCAGGGATCAAACCCTGGTTTCCTGCACTGCAAGTAGATTCGTTACCATCTGAGCCACTAATGGGAGCCACCAAAGTTAGCCAATGAACTGGCTCTTCTTTTGGACTGGATAAGAATAATCCATAATTACGTTTCAGTGCCTTTCCAGGTCGCTGTTTATAATGCATATGGACAGAAGATTCAACATAAAATAAGTGGCATGTTTCACCTCCTGAAAACCTGACCTTTGCATTTTTCTGTGTGTTCTTATTCTTTAGTTCCCCTTGTACAGGATACAAGGACCTCGTCCCCAGACCCCTGACACTGGTGCCCAAATGCTGGGAGGCCTCATTCTGCAGTACTATTTCCACCATCATTATGCTCCAGAATGAATTAATGACAAATGCCCAGGACTTACAGCACTTCTCCTCTGCAGGACAAAGTTGGCCTGGAAGTCTGTTTAGCCTCATCTAATAAGTGGTTCCAGAGGACTGAGGATTCCTTGGGATGGAATATGAAAGGCAGATAAGAACATTCTCTGGAGAAGCCTCCTAATTGCTTAGCTTTCTTATTTTGTTTCCTTGCAGGAAACTGCAGACTGAGAACCGCTCATTTTCGGCAGTCATCTGATTAGTGTCTTTGTACTGGAGTTTTCCTACGGGGAGAAGAAGAGCAGAAATCGCTTGTTCCAGCGGGATCTGCAGACACAGGCAGCTCATTTGCTCACACATCCTCCTGCACGGGTGCTGTATTCCTTTCACAGCTTGGTTGGTCCATACACAATAAAGAATATTGTAGGGAACTCTTTGAGCAGCCTCGGGGGTGCTCCTCAAAGACTCCAGGTGATGAAAAGGAAGAAAAGGTCTTTTGGTTAAACACTGAACTTTATTTTTTTTTGAATTTATTTGTTTTTAATGGAAAGATAATTACTTTACAATGTTTGGTTTGATTTCTGCCACACATCAACATACACCATACATCAACATACGTTTACATATGTCCCCTCTCTCTTGAATCTCCCTCCCACCTCCCACCCCCACCCCTCTAGGTTGTTAGAGCCCTGGTTTGAGTTCCCTGAGTCATATAGCAAATTTCCATGGGCTATCTATTTTACTTACGGTAGTGTATATTCTGCCATGCTACTCTCTCCATTCATCTCATCCTCTCCTTAATTAGAGGAAACAATTTATTTTATGCCTGGAAACAGTGTCAGACTTTGTTTTTTTGGGCTCCAAAATCACTGCAGATGGTGATTGCAGCCATGAAATTAAAAGACGCTTACTCCTTGGAAGGAAAGTTATGACCAACCTAGACAGCATATTAAAAAGCAGAGACATTACTTTGCCAACAAAGGTCCGTCTAGTCGAGGCTATGGTTTTTCCAGTGGTCATGTATGGATGTGAGAGTTGGACTGTGAAGAAGGCTGAGCACCGAACATTGATGCTTTTGAACTGTGGTGTTGGAGAAGACTCTTGAGAGTCCCTTGGACGGAAAGGAGATCCAACCAGTCCATCCTAAAGATCAGTTCTGGGTGTTCATTGGAAGGACTGATGCTGAAGCTGAAACTCCAATACTTCGGCCATCTCATGCGAGGAGTTGACTCATTGGAAAAGACCCTGATGCTGGGAGGGCTTGGGGGCAGGAGGAGAAGGGGATGACAGAGGATGAGATGGCTGGATCTCATCACAGACTCGATGGATGTGAGTTTGAGTGAACTCTGGGAGCTGGTGATGGACAGGGAGGCCTGGTGGGCGGCAATTCATGGGGTTGCAAAGAGACGGACACGACTGAGTGAGTGAACTGAACTGAACTGATGCCTGGCCTTAGCTTTTGCTTTTTAACAACTTTTTGTACTACAATCATAAACTTGAAACCACAGTTGTCTAAAACATACTAAATTCACGTTTTTAATAGAGGAAACTGATAGATGTTGATATGTGTACAAAATGAAAAAAGTTACATTTTTATATAACACAAGGAAGTTAATTCATGACAAAGGAGCAAAAAATTCAACTTTAAACAATTATAATTAGGAGAGTATACTGCAGAGTTCATTGTGATGGAGTGAGCATTGCTAACTATTGTGTATTTTTTAAATATCAATTTATCATCACTAATTACTATCATTATACAGTATGAACATAAGATTAATGGGGATTTCTGAGTTCTCTAATGAGGTCCTTTGTAGCAAAATTTATACCAGTGACATGATTTCCTTTTGTTAGGATATTAGCATAATTAATTCAGTTCTCTAATTATGAGGAAGGCCCTAAATAGAGATAAAAGTTTCCTCAATGGAAGTATGCCCACTAAAATGCTACCATAGACATAGCTGAAATTCACAATGAGTGATTTGTCTCAAAGTAGAGAACTTCATGTCCAGCTTGAGACTTTTATTTTCTGGGACCTGCCAGGGATATGAATTTTCAAGTTCAACATTGTTCAGAGATTTCTGTTTTTTAAATGAGCGATTTACTCTGGTAAATTTCATCTTTTGAGGGTACAAGGAGAGACTTACTTTAGTATCCATTTCAAATTACTGTGAATAAAGTGCATTAGGAAAATTCTGACAGGAGCCATTGCTACACACAACTTGTGTGTATGTGTGTGTTTACAGGGTGAACCCTTTGTATCATTTTTGTAATCTGTGAAAAATGAAAATTTCGCTTTCTTGCATCATTCACCCTGAGACACTGATACAGAATAGTTTGAAGATTGCTGCCTCACAGATTAGAAAATGAATACTGTAAATAAGTTAATTAGTAATACGATTGGAAATTTGGCCTTCCCCAACCATAGTTCTCAATTTCCATCTATTTCTGAATCTGTAAGAAGGAAAAAAATGGCCAGAAGTGTGTGTTTTCTTTTTTTAACTCCCACCTAGGTCATCTTCAGTTGTAGCTGCTTCAGTTCCCTACCATGGGGCTCAGTTCTCACTGCGGTGCACACACCGAGTGTGCCAGTGTGGGCACTGGTCTCATCCATGTAGACAGGATGGTCAGCCGTCAAATGTTTTCTCTTGCATTTTCCCAGATGACACCGTGGCTTCTGCTAACATTCCATCACTGATTACCATCACTAAGAGATCATGCTGAGGGACTAGGGATTCAACTTTCTGAGGTAGTTCCCAAATGTGTCTATACACAGTTCTCGTGCAGACAGATGTCCCTGCGGTCACCACCTGGGAGACAAGGAGACCTTCCTTCAAAAACCACCAGCCCTGACTTTGGGATTTTTAATCTCAAACTTTACGAGACAATTTTAAATTAATATATTCCCAGAATTTCTTTATGTGCATGACTATTTCATACTAGAATTTGTGGGAATCTCAGAATAAAAAATATACAATTGAGACAGGTTACAACTTGGAGACAATCTCATGCAGCTTGTCATGTATTTAAAATATTTAAAAATAGCTTTCAAGTGTATCTTCCTTTTGCTTTATTGTTTGTAAGCTTTATGTACTTATTTTATCTCTGCATGTCCTTGATGCCTAAGGTCTTTGGAGAAGCTGTTTGGTTTGGTTTTTCCTTCCTATCCCCACACTCTAGTGGTTGAGACAGAGCCACCTGACCCACTGGATAACGGGAATCCCCAGGTTCTGTCTGTTCAGTATGGATTCTTTTTGTGAGCTGAGATTCTACCTAATACAGCACCTGGAGCTTCTTCTTGCCCCTTTCACTCTCCTTCTTTTTCCTCCTGTTTCTCCCTGCATGTCCATCACACTATCCTAAGGCTGTTACAGCAGGCCTGCCATTCTTGCTTGGTTCGTGGAGTAACTCCATCCACTCCCTCTCCCTCTCTTGCCCTGCTTCTTAAAAGACACTTTTAAGAGACCTTTGATCTTGAATCTATGCCGACATACCCTTGCCCCTTCACAGCTCTGTCCCTCCCCTCCTGCTCCTCCTGGTGTCTCCCCACCAGGGACCACCTCTTCCCATCGCTGGGAGGTGCAGCCACCGCATTCCGTACAGTGTCTGTAGAGAAGAAAAGCACTTCTCTACGTAATTACATTACTAATCCCTTGGTTTCAGTGAAGCATACATTCCTAAATCCATGCTAATTTCTCTCTTTGAGAAGGGAGAGGTAAGAGAGGGTCCCAGCTCTGTAAGTAAAGCCTCCATCTTCCTGGTTTTACTGCCTGCCTTGGCTGCACTCTCTGAGATGCTGAGGGACAGAGGAGGGAGGTGACCTTGAATGACAGGTGCCTCTTCTCAGGAGGCTCACAGCTTCTCCATGTCTTCTCACATTCAGACTAGGTAAGGGCAGGTCTGGACTTCCCTGGTGGCTCAGACAGTAAAGAATCTGAGAATCTACCTGCAATGCAGGAGACACAGAAGATGAAGGTTTGATTCCTGGGTCGGGAAGATCCCCTGGAGGAGAGCACGGCAACCCACTCCAGTATTCTTGCCTGGTGAATCTCACGGACAGAAGAGGCTGGTGGGCTACAGTCCATAGGGTTCCAAAGAGTCGGACAGGACTGAAGTGACTGAGCATGCACTCAAGGCTTGGTCTAAGTGGGCTTCTACCAGGCAGGGCTCCTGCTGGTGCCCCCCAAGCCAGGCACATCTGTCTCCAATCACACTGCTGGGTTACATGGCAGAAAGCGTGTCAAAGGCAGGCTTCACTTTTAGCGCTTGTGTTCACAGGACCTCGGCCCACAGGAGGCACTTCCTGGACGTCCTCGCTGCCCACACGCCATCCCTCCATTGTCTGTGGTGCGCCTCTCTAATGTCAGACACTGACACCTACCCTGTGGGGCTGTTACATGGATCAGAGTTAGTATAGGCAAGACTGACATTCAGTGACCACTGTTACTGCTGCTGCTTTTACTCTCTCAATAAGTCTTTTCCACTGTAAGAAACATGGGATGTGAGGAAGTCAGGACTATGGCTGTGGACACATAACCCATGATCAGACAGACGACTGAGATACTAGGCATTGTAATGACTCAGGACCCTGAAGTGGTGCGGCATGCAGTTATCGATAGCGACGTGAAAGAAACAGTCATATGGAAAAGAAGGAGAAGAGGAAGTGGTAATCCCGTAAGTACTTTGGTGTTCATGCTTTAAAATCTTCTGAAATAATAATGCTGGAAACAGCCTGTGAGATTTGAACAAGTTTCTCCACCTGACAAGAGACAGAAGAAACCAAGGCTGGGAAAGATCAGGTCACTGGCTCGGGCCCCCAGTTATTAGGAGGCTGAGTGAGGATCTGGAGGCAGGAATAGCAGGCTCCTGGGTTCCTGCTTCCACACCACACTTCACAGCCTCTGCACATTGCAAACAAAGGATCAGAGAGCCTCCCCTCTGCCCCTGCAGCCCAGGGCCACTCTGCCTCCATTTCCCGGGTAAGCGCTGCAGAGAAGATGGAGACGGAGCACTGCCCCCTGGTAGGGCAAGTCTGCTGGAGGCATATTTTCTTGAATTCCTTTGAGTAGTCACGGCATGAATTCACTCTCACCTGTGGAATCCATAATCCCTCAGGGGCATTTAAACCTAACACCTACTTACAGATTTCTGTAAATGAACTGCTGTTGAAGCTAACTTATTCAAACACCTGTTCTACTTCAACCCTGCTGAAGCTTTCAGTTTCCTGCCCAGAACTGAAGGAAGGGAACCATGTAAAATTCATGTTAATGTATGTATTTTCAATTTACTACTCTGGACTAAAATTTCTCAGTTATGGTTCCTCAAGGGTTAGGTTAACAAGTACTTCAATTTTTAAAAATCATGTTATGGCACCTAATAAAACTTATAAGCTTTTGCACAGAAAATTCTAGTAAAAAGGGACACAATAGGAGCAGACCTGAGCTGGCAAAGAGAGGTCATTAGTGACCACTGAAAGTGCAGTGTTATCGGAAACGCAAGGACCCTTTTTCTTCTGGGGACCAAGTGGGAGGTTTGCAAGTGGACATAGTGGAAAAAGATCTGTCCTCCTAGAAACTTGTCTGTGAAAGGAGAGATACATGGCCAGATGTAAAGGAAAATTGCCCTTCTCTTAACATGGGAGACAAGGATTGAGACTTGAGGCTTGTTTTTTTTTTTTTAATTTTATTTATTAGTTAGTTATTGTGGGTTGGACTGGGTCTTCATTACTGCGTGCAGGCTTTCTCTAGTTGTGGCAAGCAGGGGCTACTCTCCAGTTGAAATGCACAGACTTCTCATTGAGGTCGCTTCTCTTTTTGGGAAGCATGGGCCTTAGGCACACAGACTTCAGTAGTTGCAGGGCATGGACTTAATTGCAATAGTTGCAGTTGCTCCATGGCATGTGGGATCTTCCCAGACCAGGGATCGAACCCATGTCCCCTGCATTACAAGGTCGACTCTTAACCACTGGACCAACAGGGAAGCCCTTGAGGTTTCTTTATATGATAAAAAGAAAGATCTAGCACTGGCGGTGGAGAGAGGAGGAAAAACAAAAACCCAGGAAGGAAAGACACGACTTCCAGAGGAAGCAGAAGGTGTTAGGCAGAGGTTTATCTCTTTTTCTAAATCAGAGAGAAAAAAAAGTGATTACAGAGAGAAAGGAGGTAAAAAAAGAAGAAGGGAGAGAAAGGCGGTCAAGTGATTACAGGAGGAACGTCAGAACTGGTTGCCTCTGTTTCTACTTTGAAACAAAAAGTGAGGACTCCTGCTAAACTGGGGGTGATGAGGTTCGGGTTCAAGACTTGAGTAAAGTAACAGAGACAAGAGCACTGGGATGGACAAGGCACCGTGTTCTGGATATGATGGTGTTGGTGACTTGATGAATATATTTGGAGAAATCTAGAAATACTTTTTTTTTAGGGTCAGATCTTCCATCAGCTTTTGAGAAGGAAAGCTTCATTATGACACAATTATGAAGTGCTACTTTTAATGAAGAGTCTCTGCTCTCCAACACTAATTAGGTTAAATCCCATTATAATTGTCAGCTGAATGGCTTACACCTCATTTTACTGCAGAACATCATTTTATATTCAGAGGGAAGAAAGGCCACCCTACAGTATGTTTCTACAGTTCAGACTCCACTCCTTGCTTAAACAATTATCTAATGTAATTACATTAGAGTTATTAGTATGCATCTTTTAAAGAATCAAAAAATGAATCCAACTCTTGGGTGCAGATCCACACATTAAGTCTCAGAAACTCAGATATCTAATGAAATGCAGTGAATTTGAAATACTCTAATTAGTACTTCTCAGTCTAAAAGAACATGTGTGGTCCCCAAATTCCTGGGTCCATCACAGTCTAACACTTAGAATTTTTTTTACTGGGTGATAATAAATTTATATTGAGCTCTTTGTCCTCCCTCGATCTTCTTAATCAATGCAAAACATTTTTAACTACTTAGCCTATATATGCTATTGCATAGCAATGATGTCTAATATTTATTGTCTACAATGTGCCCACATTGTTCTAGGTGATCTTACTAGTATTCTCTCATTTCATACTCCTGGCAATCTTATGAGGTAAGTGCTAGTATCATGAGGATAAGGATATTTTCCATTGTGTTTGTGGCTACATCCCTACCACCTACAACAGTGTCTGGCACACAGTAGGCATGCAAAACATATTTACTTAATAAATGAATCTGCGTTTGATGGATGAGGAAACTGAGCCTTAGAGATGCTAACTCACCTCTGTTATAGGCTAAGGTTGGAGCAAATTCAAAGAGCAAACCTGGGAAAAGCACTTAACATAGGGTAGTGGTGAGGAGGAAATGCATTCACACACATGAGTTGTTAGGACAGAGCCTGGAAGCTAATAACACTGTCTGGGAAATTTGCCAATATTGTTGGAATTTGTCAACATACTTTCCATTGTTCAGTAGCTCAGTCATGTCTGACCCTTTGCAACCCCATGGACTGCAGCAGTCCAGGCTTCCCTGTCCAATGTCCAGAGTTTGCTCAAACTCATGTCCTTTGAGTCGATGATGCTATCTAAACACCTCATTCTCTGTCATCTCCTCCTTATGCCCCCAGTCTTTGCTAGCATCAGGGTCTTTCCCAATGAGCCGGCTCTTCATATCAGGTGGCCAAAGTACTGGAGCTTCAGCTTCAGCCCAAGTCCTTCCAATGGATATTCATGGTTGATTTCCTTTAGGAATGACTGGTTTGATCTCCTTACTGTACAAGAGACTCTCAAGAGTCTTCTCCAGCACCAAAGTTCAAAAGCATCGATTCTTTGGTGCTCAGCCAACATTACTAGAGTTATCCATTTACTCTCTGTCAAACCCCACTGCCAGTCGCTGAGCTAGAGTCTTCCATAAATTAGGTTGTACACAAACATGATGGAGGTGGAAAATGTTTTCAAAGAGATATTTTTGAGACACTAGTGAACGATGTGCTTGATGTATGTATTTATTTTTAAATTTTTATTGGAGTATAATTGCTTTACAATGTTACATTAGCTTTTGCTGTACAGCAAAGTGAATCAGCTCTGTTTCCTTACCATCTAGGTCACCACAGAGCACTGAGTAAAGTTCTCTGTGTTCTACAGTCAGTTCTTATTAGTTGTCTGTTTTACACATAGTATCAATAGTGTGCTTGTGTTGATTATAGTCTCTCATTCATCCCACCCACCGCCCTTTTCCCCTTGGTATCCATAGATCTGTGTCACTATTTCTGCTTTGTAAATAAGATCATCTATGTCACAAATTATTTGCTTTAATAAAAGTAAAAGAATTTAAGCCATACATTCAACATTCACTCAACAAACATCATCAAGGACTACTGTTTCAGGTCCTCTGCTGGGTGTTTACAATAAAATGTTGACAAAAGACAAAAAAAGACAGTCCCTGACCTCATAGAAGTCACTCTGGGATGGAATGAGTCAACAATATAGGCCTTTTTTTTTTTTACCATCTTGAATGGAAAGTTACCTAAAACCATGACTTATGCATGAGAAAACTGTAAAAACTTTTTGATAACTGGAACCCAAATTAAAGTGCTAACTGATTAAAAGCAGGACCTTGGCCAAAACGTTAAGAACATAGCATATGTGTGCTGCTGCTGCTGCTAAGTCGCTTCAGTCATGTCCGACTCTGTGCGATGCCATGGACTGCAGCCTACCAGGTTCCCCCGTCCCTGGGATTCTCCAGGCAAGAACACTGGAGTGGGTTGCCATTTTCTTCTCCAATGCATGAAAGTGAAAAGTGAAAGTGAAGTCACTCAGTCGTCTCCGACTCTTAGCGACCCCATGGACTGCAGCCTACCAGGCTCCTCCGTCCATGGGATTTTCCAGGCAAGAGTACTGGAGTGGGTTGCCATTGCCTTCTCCAAGCATATGTATAGATTAGAGTAAATAAAATGGTAATGAAAGGATGATTACTCACTAATATTTGGAAGAGAATGACAGAACAGCTTAGAAGAATCACTTACCATGATTTAGCATTGCATAGTAAGAAGACACATGCCACATCCAAGAATGAAACATTTAGATGGGAAATGAGAAACAAACAAAAAAACTGGTCATGATAAAATCGGTTAGATAATGGGATAATTTATCGAGAAACATTCTATTTTCAAATACAGATAATGACAAAATGTGCAAAATCTGCTATGCAAACCACATGTAAGCCCAGGGGGGGAAATATTAACCATGCATTTTCTTGTGCAGTCACATATACGAGCACTTCATTCCACATTGAGATGATGACATTTTAGCGTTTCAGTGACATGAACTTGGATTCAGGCACAGCCTCCTCTCCAGGCCCCACTACTCATGAGGCGGCTTCCTAAAGTGGATGTGTGAGAGAGCTTTATGGTCTTCATCAAGTCCTTTGACCTTGGTGGCCTTCAGCATCCCCATCTGTGAAGCAGAAGCACGCCTAGGCTCACAGTGCATTTAGAGAGGGCCCACAGTGATTCAGAGGGCAGGATGCCTAATGGATCTGGGAAGCTACGGTACTAAAGGACTCTATGTATTGAGTGCCTGGTAGAAGGCATCTTGTTCACACCATTTTATTTCACCTTTTCACAGCCTGTGAAGTGGGTGCTATTGTTAGGTAGGTAGAATAGGGAAAAGGAGTCCAAAATGGCGGTGGCTAAAAGACAAGGAAGGGAAAAGCCCGCGAAAATAGACAAAAGAAGGTCCGAGGACCAGAGTGAGGACCTCAGGTAAAACAAACAACACTCCTGGCTGGCCCAATTTACATAGGACAGGCCCAGGGAGAGATAAACATATAAAAAGAGGAGCCAGAGCTAGCTCTCTCTCTCTCCCGAGCGCTGGGGCGCTCTTCTCCTCGTGTCTTTGGATCAACGTGCCCTCAAGCCTCAGAGATGGGTTTTCCTGCTATCTTCTAAATAAAATAGAGCTGTAACACTGAGCTGTAACACTGATTTGCCTAAGAGCTATAACATGGTCCATTCGAGACCTGAGAGCTATAACATGGTCTATCCAAGACCTGAGAGCTGTGACACGCCAAGGGGGCTTTAATGTCCGTCACTCCAAATCTTTGTTGTGACAAGACAAAAACCAAAGAACATACACTTGCGTGACACTATCATTTTAAAGGATGAGGAATCTGTGTTTCTGTGGGACTCAGGGGCTTGTCCAAGTGCTCATGGCTACTCAACACCTGGAAGTACCCCTCTGCCTCCAGAATCTTCTTCCTGTCCTCTGGGCCCTGTTACCTCCCACAAAACAGGTCTTTCCTTCAAATCTCCCTGAAAGCAGCATCCTAAGGATGACAAAAGACATGCCCTTTCCTATCTTGATTTTACCAGAGATATGACTTTTTCAGTAATAAGGAGTTTTTTAAATTTGTCAAGAGCTGTGAAAAGGCAAGCTGTTGTAATCACTGCAATCATGATCGTGTCATCATCTTGATGAGCAGTCATATCAAAGTCTGTGTCAGCTTCCCTTTAAAGCATACAAAACTAGAAGAATTCTGCTATCTTTTTCTCTGGACTGCTTCCCACCCCAGATCTCAAGTTCTCCATACTTTAAGAGATACACTCTTCCCACCACCCTTTCCATTGCTCAGCGAAAGGTCCTCAACAACCAGCATCCTCGGTCCCAACCATGTCTAAGGGGAAGAAAACCTGATGCCTCTTGAAACAGGTCACAATAGTCTACCAATAACTCCTATACCAGTCCAATCTGCCTAGGACACATGCATTTTAATCACTGAGTCAATGTAGCAATAATAGCGTTTGCAGAGGGCACTGACTGAAGAACTGATGCTTTTGAACTGTGGAAGACTCTTGAGAGTCCCTTAGACAGCAAGGTGACCAAACCAGTTACTCCTAAAGGAAATCAGTCCCTGAATATTCATTAGAAGAACTGATGCTGAAGCTGAAGCTTCAATACTTTGGCCACCTGATGTGAAGAGCTGATTCATTGGAAAAGTCCCTGATGCTGGGAAAGATTAAAGGCAAGAGAAGGAGCAACAGAGGACGAGATGGCTGGATGGACATGAGTTTGAGCAAAGTCCAGGAGATAGTGAAGGACAGGGAAGCCTGGAGTGCTGCAGTTCATGGGTTTGCAAAGAGTTGGACATGACTTAGTGACTGAACAACAACTGTTGCTTACAGATACATTTAGAGCATATTTAATTTAGTGAGGTGATGTTATCTGTATTTCCCAAGTAGAGAAACTCAGTTTTAGAGAAAATAATTGGCACAGAGTCTTTCTGCTGCCAAGTGGCAGGCCACCCCCACAGAGCGTCTCATTCATGATTGCACATCCTGTCTATTATCACTCACAGCTGCTCGCAGGCACTGCCCTTCTTTTGAGGATAACTTTCCTCCTTGGCTCTTTCCTAGTTCTGGCCACCAGCCCATCCTTCCTTGGAGCCATGGCATGGACAAACCATTCGGTTAGAGACGTAATAAACCAAAAGCTTGCTAAATATTCCTTTGTATGTCACTGACATGGTGAACAGAGCTACTGTTAAATTTGGCAACACAGAAGTGAGAGTGGATGACTTACAGTCTCAAATGTGTACTTATGGAAAAATGCTTTCAGCCAAGTGTGTGTGCTCAGTCACTCAATCATGTCTGAGTCTTTATGACCCTTTGGACTGTAGCCTGTCAGGTACCTCTGTTAATGGGATTTTCCAGGCAAGAATACTGGAGTGGGTTGTGAATTCCTACTCTGGGGAAATCTTCCTGACCCAGGAATCAAACCCTTGTCTCCTTCCTTGTAGGCAGATTCTTTACCATTGAGTCACCAGGGAAGCCAAAGCTTTCAACCAAAGTATATATATATTTTTCATTGCTTCATTTAATGTGTGGTGGGTACCATTTTCTGCACTTTACACAGACTAGGTCATTTAATTCTTAGTTCACCCTAAGAGGAAGATGTCACTATTAAGTGCATTTTATAAATAAGAACACTGAGGCATGGTGAGGTAACTTCTCAAAGAGCAAGCTAGAAGTGAGACACAAACCTCAGGAGTGTGTTCCCAGAGTCTTGGCCTTGAGACCTGATGACCTACTCCCTGTCTCCCACAGACCTCCCTCCTTCTTTGGGGAATCCTGCAGAGGCTGGCATTGAATGAGAGTTGTTCAGTTGCTAAGTTGTGTGGAACTCTTTGCGACCCCAGGGACTGTAGCATGCCAGGCTTCCCTGTCCTTCACCATCTTCTGGAGTTTTCTCACTCATATTAATTGAGTTGGTGATGCCATCCAACCATCTCATCCTCTGTCACCTCCTTCTCCTCTTGCCTGCAATCTTTCCCAGGATCAGGGTCTTTTCCAATGAGTTGATTCTTTGCATCAGATGGCCAAAGTATTGGAGCTTCAGTTTCAGCATGAGTCCTTCCAATGAATATTCAGGGTTGATTTCATTGAGTATCAGCAGCTGTGTGTAGAACAGACATCTGACAATTCCACATGACCTCATGCTTCTGATGCTTTCTCAGTGTCTGTGCCCCAAAGGTCACTTGACATATTTGCTCAGTAAGAACAATCTCTAGAATCTTCATTGATCTGAATTCAGCCTCTCCATTTGTGGGAATTATTGAGCCCAGCATAAAATATGAGTTTATATCATGAACAAAGAAATCCATTTCCGCATGTCCATTTAAATGAGGCTTCTCTCCATGGAAATCAATGGAAACTGAGTGGCTCTGAAGGGCCTGCCTGAGATGTACTAATAGAATCACTGGTCACTCCTTCCACTTACTGTGTTGGAAGCAAGAAACTCCAGGTGATGCCTATACCCCTGTGGGGAGGGTGGGCTTGAGAGCTAAAGAACATGGACATATCTCAAGGGCTAATGAGCTAGAAAGCTAGTCTTCCTCCAAATTAAGCATACCACAAGTATAGGACTCATGAGTTGTGGTCCTTGTGCAAATTATTTAAATTTCCATGGCCTCAGTTTCCTTATCACAGGGTTGCTGTTTGGATTCTGTTGCATTAACATATGTAAAATGTTTGTAATGATGCCTGACATTAATGTAAAAATGTTTAATAACTATGCTTTGTCTTTGCTGCTGAGTTCCCTAAGTGGATACATAATGGGAAGAGTGATAAAATAGAGGTCATGGCTTAAAATAGATCCACAAGGGGAAGGAGCAGGGATATGGCAGCTTCCAATTCCTTCTCATCCTTCAACACCCTTGTCATATGTCATATTTTCTTAGAAGCCCTTCTCAATTCCTTAGGCAAACTACAGTGCTACTTCTCTTGCAACTTACACACTCTGCTTATTTCACCATCAGAATAGTTGTCAAACTTATCACAACCTGACGAGGCAGGAACTATTACTGTCTCCATCTTCAGATGAGGAAACTGAAGTCAGATGTTAAACAATCTGCTTGAGTTACAGAGTCGGTATGCGGGAGACAGACCTCAAATGGAGCAGAAATACAGTGACTGGGTGACTGACAAGGGCTTAATTTTCAAAACATATAAAGAGCTTAAACAATGCAATAACAAATAAATGCAAACAACCCAACTGAAAAATGGGCAGAAGATATAAATAGACGATTCTTCAAAGAAGGCATGCAGAAGACATGGCCAATAGGCACATGAAAAGATGCTCATCACTGCAAATTGGAGAAATGAAAATCAGAACAACACTAAGGCATCAATTCACACCAGTCAGAATGGCCATCATCAAAAAGTCTACAAAAATAAATGTTGGAGAGAGTGTGGAGAAAAGGCAACCATCCCACACTGTTGGTGGGAATTTAAATTGGTGCAGCCATTATTAATAGTGGTATGGAGGTTTCTCAAAAACCTAAAAATAGAGTTGCCATATGATCCAGCAATGCTACTCCTGGGCATATACTCAGATAAAACTACAATTCAAAAAGATATACATTCCCCTATAGTCATTGCAGCACAATAACCAAGACATTGAAACAACCTAAGTTTCCATCACAGATGAGTGAATAGAGGCTGTGATGTATATATTCAATGGAATATTACTCAGCCATTAAAAAGAATGAAATCATGTCATTTATAGCAATATGGATGGACCTAGAGATTATGACACAAATCTTAGTAAGTCAGAAAGAGAAAGACAAAGATCTTATGCTATCACTTATATGTGGGGCCTAAAATATGACACAAAAGCAGACTCACACTGGAGCCTATTATACAGAGTGAAGTAAGCCAGAAAGAAAAACACCAATACAGTATACTGACGCATATATATGGAATTTAGAAATATGGTAACAATAACCTTGTATATGAGACAGCAAAAGAGACACTGATGTATAGAACAGTCTTTTGGACTCTGTGGGAGAGGAAGAGGGTGGGATGATTTGGGAGAATGGCACTGAAACATGTATAATATCGTACATGAAACGAATCGCCAGTCCAGGTTCGATGCAGGATACAGGATGCTTGGGGCTGGTGCACTGGGACAACCCAGAGGGATGGTACGGGGAGGGAGGAGGGAGGAGGGTTCAGGATGGGGAACACGTGTATACCTGTGGTGGATTCATGTTGATATATGGCAAAACCAATACAATATTGTAAAAGTTAAAAAAAAAAAA
>NW_011489300.1:54915-89788 GCF_000754665.1 Bison bison bison | reverse complement strand
CATGGAGAATGGCACTGAAACATGTATAATATCGTACATGAAACGAATCGCCAGTCCAGGTTCGATGCAGGATACAGGATGCTTGGGGCTGGTGCACTGGGACAACCCAGAGGGATGGTACGGGGAGGGAGGAGGGAGGAGGGTTCAGGATGGGGAACACGTGTATACCTGTGGTGGATTCATGTTGATATATGGCAAAACCAATACCATATTGTAAAGTTAAAAAAAAAAAAAAGCAGACTCACATAGAGCACAGACTTGTGGTTTCTCAGAGGGCAGGGTGGGGAGAGAGGGAAGGATTGGGAGTTTGGGATTAGCAGATGCAAACTACAATATATAGAAGGGATAAACAACAAGGTCCTACTGTATATCAAGGTCCTATGGTATATCATTCAATATCCTGTGATAAACCATAATGGAAAAGAGCATGTAAAAGAATATATATCTATGGATAACCGAGTCACTTTGCTGTACAGAAGAAATCAGCACAACATTGTGATCAACTATACTTTGATAAAATTTAAAAAAATAAAATAATTTGTTTTAAAATTAAAAAAAAAAGAAATTCAAAGTGATTGCTTTTATATAACTCACTGTAGTACACCACCCTAATTAGCTCTTAATCAGAAAAATCCAAGCAGGCATCCAGTTTTCACCATTTCTTGGCCATATGACCTTGAGCAAACTTTAGGTTTTTGACCTGTTAAATGTGAATCATGGTGTCTATTTCTTGTTACTGCTGTGAAAATTAAACGAGATAGCACTTGCCAAAAACCAGTATGAATTAATCAACTGAAGCTTTTATTAGAACTATCTACTATGTCTCCATCTTGATCCCAGCTTTGTATCTTCAACACAATGTCCAGCATGTTGTGGGTGCTGATGAACAAATGGTTGGATGAAAGAATGAAACATGAGGGTTTCTCCGGTGGTCCAGTGGTAAAGGATCCGCCTGCCAATGCAGGGGAAACGGCTTCAACCCCTGGTCTGGGAAGATTCCCATACTTAGGGGCAGCTAAGCCCATGCGCCACAGCTACAGAGCCTGAGTGCCCTAGAGCCCGTGCTCCACAAGAGAAG
Organism: Bison bison bison; assembly: GCF_000754665.1. NCBI lineage: Eukaryota > Metazoa > Chordata > Mammalia > Artiodactyla > Bovidae > Bison > Bison bison. The sequence goes on along the minus strand of NW_011489300.1, from coordinate 88,710 downwards.
CCACCGTAATGAGAAGCCCGTGCACCACAGCTAGAGAGTAGCCCCTGCTCGCTGCAACTAGAGAGAGCCCATGAACAGCAACTAAGACCTAGGGCAGCCATAAATACATAAATAAAAATTTAAAAAATTTGTTTCAAAGAATGAAATATGAAAGATTAAGTCAGGCTGAGAATATTAAGCTCTGAAATACAATATCACATCAAAGTAATGCTATCTATCAGTTGTTCAGACTATGGATAGTATTATTATTTTAATATAAATATATGCTCCACTGGACATTTATGGAAGAATGAAGGTAGGAGAAATCATACAAATATAAAAGTTAGACATAGCTATAAACTTTATAAATGGCTATACTGATTGGTTAATATTCCCAGGTACTCAAACAATGTCTGTACAAATGCATATTTTTTCTTCTAATCACAGTATCCATTTGCACTTACATGATCTAGAAGCACCTATTCATTATGTTACTGAAAAATCTACCATCAACCATTCATATTCATAACATTTTTGTTATGACTATTGTTCCTCAAACAAGTACCCTGTCATTTGGCATATCCTGACGGTTCATGTAAATTTAAAGTGGTGTGAATTTTTTTCCTGCATCATTGATCTCACAGGAGAATAAGAACATCCTCCGTCATCTGCCAGGCTAGTGATAGAAGAGGGGGCCCTATGACCCCATTGCTATCATCCGGACGGAAACAGAGGTTTTCCTTTACTACAGCTAATGGTCTCTGTTATGGGACTTTCTTTTCCTTCCTATGCCTCTGTCTATAGAGATAAACCTTTTTTCTTGTTCTTTTCTTCTCTTCTGGGCCCTTGGACCCTTTGCATAGCTTACAGCCAACAAAAGTTTCCTATATTTTCATCATTCTGTTGAATATTTTCTGTTTTAAAAAAAGGAAATATTGACTCTGAGACCATTAGTCCCAAAGCACAATGATAATTACAAGGTCAATAAGGGAGAGAGGTTAAAAGAAGTATGTTTATAAATCCTGTGAGGCCAGATCCATGAATTTTCCCCATTTCTCTTCTCCAGGATGTCTTTCTGTCTTCCTTTAAGTCCTTTGATCCTGGTTCAGAGCCTGGTCACCTAAATGGTATCCTTGGAGATTATTATCTGCTTCCAAATCTAGACTTCTATGTTACATCTGTCTGGATTGTACACAAACACATGTATATTGATTTAGTTAAGACTTCCTTAGGGAGGAAAATGCCATAGTGGTTCTATACACACATTTATTTCGAGGAAGAACTTCCTGATTTTAGGTTGTTTGATAACATCTGAATGCATTTGTCAATATTAGCACTAGGTTGATATTCTTTTTTCCCCTAAGCATCTTATTTTTATTTATTCATTTACAGAATGAAAGATTCCTTAAATTAAAAGAAAGAGAATAACATAGGGAAAGAAGGAAGGGGAAGATGAGTGTGTTAGCCGATCAAAGACCTCAAGAGTTCAGCAGCAATAATGAGGGAGAGAAGGTGATGAATGGGAGTTCTAGATTAGACATCTGGAGAACTGTTAAAAGCAGACTACCAAGAAGGGGAGTCAGTTGAGACTCCTTGTCTCCACTGGTTCAGATGGACTGTAGTTTATCCTCAGTTAATATCCAATTATGCTGTTTTCTCTCCCAGCCTCACTTCATCCATGAATTTCTAGATTCAACAGTTAAAAACAAGTTACCTCATTGTGCACATTTTAATTCAATCTTACACAGGGAATAAAATTACAGCTAAATTAATGAACTCAAAATAGGTCACCAACTTAAAACATAAAACTGTGAAATATTTAGTGAAATTAAAGTCACATTTTATGGCAGCACACAAAAAAATTAAACATAAAAATTGTTCTCTGTACTATGGCCTCCTCTCTCCCCACATTGTGTATATGCATTAGGCATTGATCAGATCTCTGTATTAAAAGGCAGAGACATCACTTTGCCAACAAAGGTCCATATAGTCAAAGATATGGTTTTTCCAGTAGTCATATACAGATGTGAGAGTTGCACAGTAAAGAAGGCTGAGCGCTGAAGAATTGATGCTTTCAAACTGTGGTGCTGGAGAAGACTCTTGAGAGTCCCTTGGACAGCAAGGAGATTAAACCAGTTAATCCTAAAGAAAATCAACCCTGCATATTCATTGGAAGGACTGATGCTGAAGCTGAAGCTCCAACACTCTGGCCACCTGATCTGAAGAGCCAACTCATTGGAAAACACTCTAATTCTGGGAAAGATTGAAGGCAGGAGGAGAAGTGCAACAAAGGATGAAATGGTTGGATGGCATTTGTTTGAGCAAACTCCATGAAATAGTGAAGAACCAGAAAGCCTGGAGTGCTGCAGTCCATGGGGTCGCAAAGAGTCAGACACGACTTAGTGACTAAACAACAACAGATGTCTCCCATGGGCAGGAATACTTGCTCAGCCATAACAAGCAACATTCTCCCAGCATCAACAAGACAACTCTTTAAAAGATAACATTCCTTTTGGATCTTGTAAGGGGTCACATAACCCACCATGATAATACAAATTTGGATTGTGTAAACTCAATAATACATTACTTGATGTATAGTCTTCTGTATCAAAAAGCTTATATAACTGTGCTTTTGATAGTAGGCACATTTCTCAGAGCTTTTGGAGATGCTCTTCCTGGGTTATAATCCTCAAATCTGGCTTAAATACAATTTTTCAATTCTTTCTTAGATGTACTGATTAATTTTCATTGACAGTTTGAAAAGAAGATAATCATCAGTATCTAGGGCTAGCAAAGAATTCTTAGACTTGACAGGAAAAGTATTATCCATAAGAAGAAAAAACTGACAAGTTGGATCTCATCAAAATTAAAAACATTTGCTCTGTTACAGAGTGTGTTAAGAGGATGACAAGACAAATTACATACTGGAAAAAATTTGCAAACCACATATCTCACAAAAGATAGTATCTAGAATTTACAAAAAAGTGTCAGAGCTTAACATCAGAAATTCCAATAAATCCAATCAGAAAATGGGCAAAAGACATGGAGAGATATTTCACCAATGGCAAATAAGCAAATGAGAAGATATTCAGCAGCATTAACTACTAAGGATGTGCAAATTAAAACCACAATGAGATCGCATTATACACCTTCCAGAATGGTTAAAATAAGTAACAGTGACAAGACCAAATGTTAGTGAATATACAGAGAAACTAGATCATTCAAGCATTGATAGTGGGGAGTAAAACGATACAGCCATGCTACAAAATAGTTTGACAGTTTTACATGAAACTACAGATGTAAATACCAAATGATCCAACAGCTACACACCTGGACATCTATCCCAGAAAGATTTCACATTGAAAGAAATGAAAAGAAGTAAAAACATATTCACAAATACCTGTACACAAAAGTTCATAGCAGCTTCACTCATGATAGCCAAGAATTGGAAACAACCTGGATGTCTGTCATTGTGTGAATGGTTAAACAGACCGGTGCGTCCATATCATGGAATAAATACTCAGCAAGCAAAAAGAATCAACTACTGATACATGTAACAACTTGGATGAATCTCCAGAGAATTATGCTTGATGAAAAGTTATATACTGGGTGATTCCATTTATATAACATTCTTCAAACAAACAAAAAACATGACAAACAAATGTGGTTTCTAGACATTAACAAAATCACTCGGAAATCACTGCAGGTGGTGACTGCAGCCATGAAATTAAAAAATACTTACTCCTTGGGAGAAAAGCTATCACCAAACTAGACAGCATATTAAAAAGCAGAGACATTACTTTGCTGACAAAGGTCCATCTAGTCAAGGCTATGGTTTTTCCAGTAGTCATGTATGGATGTGAGAGTTGGGCTATAAAGAAAGCTGAGCACTGGAGAATTGATGCTTTTGAACTGTAGTGTTGGTGAAGACTCTTGAGAGTCCCTTGGACTGCAAGGAGATCCAACCAGTCCATTCTGAAGGAGATCAGTCCTGACTGTTCGTTGGAAGGACTGATGCTGAAGCCGAAACTCCACTACTTTGGCCAGCTGATGCAAAGAACTGACTCATTGGAAAAGACTCTGATCCTGGGAAATACTGAAGGCAGGAGGAGAAGGGGACAACAGAGAATGAGATGGTTTGATGGCATCACTGACTCGATGGACATGAGTTTGAGCAAGCTCCAGGAGTTGTTGATGGACAGGGAAGCCTGGTGTGCTACAGTCCATGGGGTTGCAGAGAGGTGGACACGATTGAGTGACTGAACTGAACTGAGACATTAACAATGGGAGGGAAGCATGTATGTCTATAAAAGGTGCCATGGGTGACCTTGTGGTTATGGAATTACTCTTTATTTTGATTGAACCAATGTTAATATCTTGTTGTGACATTGTACAATAGTTTTGCAAGATGCAACCTCTGGAGGCAACTGGGCAAAGGATATATCAGCTCTTTCTGCATTATTTCTTACAATTCTATTGCATCTACAATTGTCTTAAAAGAAAAAAATAATCAAATGTGGTTTTCAAAGGATATTTATTACATAGTCAAGTGCTCTTATTATAACATGTGAAAAAGCAAAATATGAAAATATTTTAAGTAATGACAAATTTAGAGTATATCTATTTTATATATGTGCTAAGCTGTGTATATACTATGTAAATGTGCCTACACATAAACAAAATCTATATATATGTTGAGCTTAACAAATGGGAATGCTGAAATACAAGTGGTGGAAGGGAGAAAGATTTGTTTCTTCATTCTAATTCAATACATTTTAAAGTTTTTTAAAAATGTTTATATATTACATTTATAATCAGCAATAACAAAAATAAGCCAGCTTAAGTCGTGGCCACCCATTCAACTCATATTGGGTTGCCCAAAAAGTTCGTTCCAGATTTTTCTATAAGACATTACAGGAAAACCTGAACAAACTTTTTGGGCCAACCCAACACTTGAAAACTTCAGACCTTTTCTAGCAGAGTATCAGAAGAAATGGGAATTTACTGACAATCTGGATCTGATATTAAATAAATTATCCTTTCCTACTCTCCAAACTGATGGCTTTTATAATTAATGGGCTAATTTAACTGCAAATCTTCAAGTCAGTAATATTAATTAAAAAGAAGACATGTAAATGACCTTCCGAAAAGGACTTATCTCTTAATTTGCCCACAAATGAGCACTTGCGATTACTTCTTAATCAATACCAGGAAGCTGGCTAGAATTAATGCCAGGTCTCTGAGTTTCAGCCACTTTTAAGAGCACTCAAGATCACCGCACGCAGACTGTTCAAGGCTGGCCCTATATTATCCTTTAATTTACCTGACCTTTCAGGCAGTGAGTGAATTTAAGGCCTTTATAGGCTTGGCCTGAGTAACTGGCAACTTTCATTACTTGAATCATTGACCAAAAGCTTTGGGAAATGTCAGCCTTTTCTATGCCATTGTTTAATATGTTAATAAGATCATTACTATCTGCCTTTGTTGAGAAGGGGTCTGATACATAAAAAGTGGTAGGAGGCTGGAGGTGGATGGAGATGAATAAAACTTAATTTTTATTTCCAAAAAAATCAGAGTTACTTCCTCACTGTCTTCCTTCTTGCATTAGTTGTAACATAAATGTAGTTGTAGCAGTTCTCTAAGAATCTCTATGTGTGCATGCGTGCTCAAGTCGTGTCTGACTCTTTGCAACCCCATGCACTGTAGCCTAATAAGCTCCTCTGTCCATGGGATTTCTCAGGCAAAAATACTGGAGTGGATTGCCATTTCCTCCTCCAGGGTATTTTCCCAACCCAGGGATTGAACCCACATCTCCTTCACTGGCAGGTGGATTCTTTACCATTGTACTACCTAGGAAGCCCTAAGAATTGATACTAACAGCAAAATGTATTGGCTTCTTATGTCAGATTTGAGTTGAAAGTCATCACAGAATGTGAAAATCAAATATATTCCAAATGACCCCTGGCATCCCTTACATTGATTGACCACAAAGACTTGCTAATACAATTTGTCTATAACACATCCCTGTGAGAAATGGATATTTCCTGACATATCAGTAAACAAAGGAGGTCACAGTCATCAGCAATTGCAGCCGCTTCCTATGATGAGTGCTGAAGAAACTCAGCATGTGAAAACCCATGAAACCAGCCTCAGAACCTGAGGTGCATATCAAAGGAATGATCTCAGTGAGCCCAGACGCTTGCATCTTCTTATACAGAAATGCGCTAAATTCCTTAACTTTGGATATCTGGTTTTCTTTCATTAAAAATCATCTTTTGGCATCCAGACTGCCTGCCCTTTGTTACAAAACTTCTATATAACCTGACTCCTCCTCTCGCCTCTTCGAAGCAGTTCCCTCAGGGTTACTAGAGATGCTGCCTCCTGGACTTAAGTCCTAAAATTCCCACAGAATAAGACATAACTCTCAAGTTTTAGGCTGTGAAAAAATTTTAAGTCCACACCTGCAGTTCTTCCTTTCAGGGCTAGCCTTAGGTTAGTTCACTTGCTTTCTCAAGAATGTTGTTCACTTTTTTTTTCCCACATCTTAAGCATTTTGTAAGTAGCTTTTGGCAGTAAAGAAACTCTTTGTAGGAGGTCCCTTTGTCTTGTCACTAACCTTGAACCAAACACCTCCACACTCTACTCATTTCAGGTCCTAGCACACTTTTCAAATCTTGATTATACAATACCTTGCCTATTCTGTTGGTTCTTTCCATTGATCAGAGGAGTAGAAATGAGGACTAAGTATTTAATAGATGACCAGAGCTCTTCCCTAACTTCCCCTTCAACAATCTCAAAAACAAACTGTGAGTAAGATTGCACCTAAAGGAAGCTCAGGAGCAGTCCACAGGCCTGCGCACAGACTGGACGCAGTGCAGATGGTGACATTCTGATCCCCCATCTCAGTGGTTACCTGGACTTACTTCCTTTCTTCCCTTGAGAACTTTCATGGCCAAACACTGAGTCCACTGTCCTCCCGTCCCCACCCCCCCCAGATTATCGGCATTCTGATTAAAAGCAGCTTTTCTTTCTACCAACTTTTGCCAGTATTGATTTTTTTTTAAGTGGCAAGCAGCCAGACCTGGTTCGGTAACACTTACCAATTTGTCAGTAGTTAGAAAGACCCTTAAAAACACTGGCATGTATTTTCAATATGTTTTGCCTGTATGTATCAGCTGTTCCAAGCTTGAATCTTTCCCTTCTCCTGAAAATATAAGTGACTCAGTGCAGGAATTGCCAAGTTGAGTTCAGCTAATGTAGGTAAATATTCGCATCTATCTGATGGCAGCACAACAGCTGTCCACTATCATTTTCTCATGAGATCACTGGTTACAGTTTCCTGCCAACTAAGTATAGGGTTTCTCCAAGCTGGAGCCTGAGGTCTAACAAGCAACATTAGAACCAAATCAGAATGTTATTAGGGGCTTCCCAGGTGGCTCAAGTGGTGAAGAATCCACCTGCCAATGCAGGAGACACGGGTTCGATCTCTGGATGGGGAAGATCCCCTAGAGTAGGAAATGCCCACACACTCCGGTATTCTTGCCTGGGAAATCCCATGGACAGAGAAGCCTGGTGGGTTACAGTCCACTGGGTTGCAAAGAGTCAGACACGACTGAGCATGCACACACATTATAGCAACACACACATACAGAATGTTTATTAATTCAACAGCCCTACTGTAAAAAAAAGTGTAGCATATCTATTTTATTGCTTGCCTTTTTTTCTAATGAAGGGAAAAGTGATGCAAAATAAATAAGTGGGAAAAATACTGAATAAAATAAAAATAAATAAGCGGAAAAAATCTAAAAAGACAAGCCACCACAATTAATTCTCCACTGGAAGTGGGGCACTCACAATAATCATGCCTGTTTTCAGAGACAGATGGATGGAACAGTAGCTCTCAACTGGCTCAGTTCTTAGCTACATCCTCCTCGCCTTGCTCACAGCTGGGTTGACCGCTCAGGCAGCTTCTGGATTCCAAAAGGTCATTTAAATGCTTCCAAGTCCACCCCTGACTCACACCCTGGCAATGTTCATGGATATGGGTCTGACATTCTATGTTTGACTCTCCTTTTAACCACGAATATAGTGTGTGTTCACAGACTTAACTTCTCAGAGACGTTTTACCCTGGTCTTCAGAATGGGATGAAGGGGACACCAGGCAGGACTAAACTTGGTGACATGGCTGGAGCTGTTGTCTATTGCAAAGGTTCCTTGGCAGGCATGAGGATGAGGCTAATCAATGAGTTATGGGCTTCCCTGGTGACTCAGAAGGAAAAGAATCTGCCTGCAATGCAGGAGACCCAGGTTCGACCCGTGCATTGGGAAGATCTTCTGGAAAAGGGAAAGGCAACCCATTCCAGTATTCTTGCCTGGAGAATCCCATGGACAGAGGAGTCCAAGGGGGTGGGCTACAGTCCATGGGGTCGCAAAGAGTCAGACACAACTGAAGCTACTTAACACACACAGTCTGGTGTCAGCTCTTTGGACAGAGTTTTGTTTCTTCATAAATCTCCCATGTCTCAGGCTTTCAGGCTGCTGCAATGGGAACACTCCTCAGTGGTGGAGAAGGAAGGTGTGAATACAGTAACATGTTTGGCCCAGTTTTTCTTTGTTTTCTTCCATTTTGTGATTCTTTTATACACCAGAAGAAACTGTGAACAATGGATGTGATCTTAGTCTTGGAGATGGCAGCCTGGGATTAAAAACTATATTTGCCAGACATCAGTTGTCTGACCAGGAATAAATTATTTATCTTCTCTAAACCTTGCATTTTCTTATCAATTAAGGGGAAAGACCACTTCCTTTGGAAGACTGATGGCAGGGTGAAATGAGCACCCTCTGGGAACTTGCCTGGTAACACAGAAAACCCTCAAACCCTTGCTTCCTTTGTTTCTTTCCCCTGGCTTCTGCCCTCTGTACTGTCTTTCTCATTCTGGATGAACCCTAGCACCTAGTGTCAGGGTCCTTCGAAAGTTCTTTTCTCAGTGGGATAGTAATTAAGAAGTGTGATATATAATAAAAAATATATACTTGGTATTTGTCAGTTCCTGGAACAGAGATTCTAAAACCTTTGGAATTTCCTGAGATAAGAGTGTCTTTTGTGGTTCACAAGGAGCCCCTTTCCATCTTACCCGAGTTTATGTTAAAGAGGTGACTCTTAGGAGACAAAAGTCCTAGATAGCTTCAGGGAGAGAGCTGGTTGCTGAAGGAAGGAACCACACAATTAGAAGGTTGGAACTTTCAATCCCACTCTCTCTGTGTGCATGCTAAATCACTTCAGTTGTGTATAACTCTTTGAGACCCCGTGGACTGCAGCACGCCAGGCTTCCCTATCCTTCACCATCTCCTGGAGTTTGCTCAAACTCACATCCATTGAGCCAGTGATGCCATCCAACCATCTCATCCTCTGTCGCCACCTTCTCCTCCTACCCTCCATCTTTCTCAGCATCAGGGTCTTTTCAATGAGTTGACTCTTTGAATCATGTGGCCCAAGTATTGGAGCTTCAGCTTCAGCATCACTTCTCCCAAAGAATATTCAGAGCTGGTTTTCTTTAGGACTGACTGGTATGATCTCCTTGCTGTCTAAGGGACTCTCAAGAGTCTTCTCCAACACCACAGTTCAAAAGCACCAATTTTTCGGCACTAAGCTTTCATTATGGCCCAACTCTCACCTCTATACATGACTACTGGAAAAACCATAGCTTTAACAAGATGGACCTTTGTCGGCAAAGTGATATCTCTGCTGTTTAATATGGTGTCTTGATTTGTCATAGCTTTTCTTCCAAGAAGCAAGCATCTTTAATTTCATGGCTGCAGTCACCGTCCACAGTGATTCTGGAGCCAAAGAAAATAAAGTCTGTCACGGTTTCCATTTTTTCCCCATCTAAATTGGACTTAAAAGCATGCTCTGGGAGCAGAACTCCTTTGTATGCAGGGGACATACTGTACTGTCTCCTCTGCCACTGCCACGACCCTAATCCAAGCCACCCTTATTTCTTCCCTAGATCACCAGAATCGTCTGTCTATGGGTCCTCTTGCTTCTATTCTTGTTTCCTACATGACAGCCACACCAAGGTTGATCCTGTCATTCTCCTTCACTCCAACTTCTATTGGGCTCCCATTACATTGAGGATAGATCCAGATCCTTACCATGGCCCATGAAGTTCCTACAGGATCTCACCCCTACTTAGCTCTCCACACTCACAGCATGTTGGGGACATAGCACAGCATCCCTGCTGTTTCTGGTACACACTGAGCATCGTTCTATCTCGGGGATCTGGCATTTTCCTGTATCTTGGCATGGCTTGCTCCTGTCTGCCACTTGGGCCTCTAAACTCCATCTTCCCATGAAGTCACCCTCTATTCCCTTATTCTGCCTTTTTTTTTCTCTTGATAGCACTTAACACAGGATATCACATCATGAATTTATTTGGTTATATATTACGTCTCTTTCACTACAATAAAAGCTCCGTGAGAGCAGGTCCTTTTCATCTCCCAGTTGTATTCTCAGCACCTACAATAAAACCTGGCACAGAGAAGATGCTCAATGAATTTGTTGCATTAAAATGTCTGACTCCAATGCTGAGAAAAGAAAATACTTAATACAATTGGAACTTCTTTTAAAGAAGATTCCTTAAAAAGATTATCTCTTGAAAAACATGTAGAAAATGAACATTTTTCAGTAAGCATTATGTCTCTGGCACATTTACACCAGCATTATTTCCTGCCTTACATGACTGACAAAGTGTTTTGATGACTGCTGTCATGTTTTGTAAAACCCCTTTAGGTACTTGAAGGAAAATACAAAATAAATGCAAAGTAATAATAAATCACCTCTCTGTTTGGTATTCATAATAATGTACATGAGACTTTTGATGATTTAGTGAAAAATAAAGTAGGGGGTTTCTAAAGGTAAAGGGATAGATCAAGTCCAAATCATTACAGTCTGATCCAGGTGGCAAGGGGCCTTGGTGAGTAAACCCATCTTGATTGAAACCTTGGAAATTCATGTCCTGATGATGTCTTTCAACAACAGTGATAGCCTTCTAGATTCAAGGCATTCTGTTAGCTGCTACCATTATTATACTCCAATCTAATGTTTAGTCAAACAGATAAAACCTTGATTTTATTGTCTACAACACAGCTATCTCTTAATAAGCCAATATTTTCCCCCTTCTGAAAGTATATATATATATGGACAGAGGAGTCTAGCAGGCTATGAAGACTGCAAACCATGGGTTGCAAAGAGTTGGACACGACTGCAGCACACACCCCCCCCCACACACATCACACTAAAATACTATAGACAAAGAATGAACAAGGAAACCGTGTGATTTAAATAGTCACCCAAAGCCAAGACAGTGTAATTAAAAGTTTACATGTGTTTGCCAGGAGTGTTTTTCTATTGCCTTATGTGTCAAGACAGTAGGTCTGCCGAGCCAAGGAAGAGCTGTGTTGGTCTTTAATGTAATATTTTAGAAGTTGCCCATTCATGTGAACTTTAATCTTATTGATTTTTTTAAATTAAGAAAAAAGCTCTCTGGGTAAAGACAGAGTTGTGGTTTAATATTAATATTCGTTGTTGTTCAGTCGCTCAGTTGTGTCCAACTCACTGCAACCCCATGGACTACAGCATACCAGGCTTCCCTGTCCTTTATCACCTCCCAGAATTTGCTCAAACTCATGTCTATTGAGTGGATGATATCATCCAACCATCTCATCCTCTGTTGCCCCCTTCTCCTCCTGCCCTCAATCTTTGCCAGCATCAGGGTCTTTCCAATGAGTCAAAATGATAAATTTCTAGAATTCTATATTTTGCTTTTAATATCTGATATGGGAGATAAAAATTAGTTTATCAAAAGGTCATCTTGTTTTCTCCTCTTGAGGAAAACACGGGGGAAATGATTAAAGAAAACACAAAGGCTTCCATTAATTTGTAAAGAAGTTTATAAATCTCATCAGAGGGGCAAATAGAGAAAAAGTTTAAGGCAGAGGAAAGAAGGTATTTGTCTTAGTTTTCAGATTGATTTCATTACTAACAATGACACACATAAAGACTCAACTTGTCTCTTGTCTGGTAAACTAAACTCATTTAAAATATATAGTTACTATTGGCATCTACAATTTCAAAAGAAGAATTATGATTACAGCCCTGATTTGCAACATTTAAGCCTGCTAGGAATTCTTGGAGAAGTTGATAACATAAACACTGGGAATAAATTTAAAAGTATAACAAAAGTCCATTTTTTGGGGTAGAGTTCCAAAAATGATCAATCCTAGGCTATACTTTGTCATATTTCAATTATAAGATGCTATACTTGATGCATATTCTTCCTATAGAAGTCACCCCCAGGATACTTTATGGTATCAAATTCCACCAAGTGCTAAGGCTTCCTTCATTTTACTTTTTTACAAATTCAAATATGAAGAAATCATTACTGAGTCAATCCCAAAAGGGAAAAGAAGTGGAAAGAAATTACACTAATAAAAATGGGATTTCCCTTTAATCACCTTCTTATGAAGAAGAGCAAAGTAAACTTCCAATGCAGGATGAAAGTGATCACACCCCCGAGATGGCACAGGACTAAAGAAATATATGGCCAATGACTTCCTCCTATGAGAAACAAAGACCATCACCATGCTCTCTCAGGGACAAGTGCATTAGAGCACCGAGTGATGCAAAGATGCTTAATGGTCCCAGGGCAGGTGCATCGCCCTTTCTGACAGTGCTCATTTGCATATGTACATTTAATCCCAGCAGGAGGTGTGCATTCAGGGGTCCCTCAGGGCAGAAATACAGACACTCTCAGGTAAAATCAGTTCTTCATAAACTTTATAAGCTCATTCCAAAACTCCAGTTGTCAGTGAACAGCTTTCCAGATTGACATCTTAAATCAAGAAAATGTCACACATGTACAGTAACTGGCCTAATCTTTTCTGTAAATTGCTGCCTGTGGTTTTCAAAAACATAGTAAATTGCTGGCAATTGACAATGTGTCTCCCTGCATGGCTAACTTCACTTCTGCACAGTTAACAAATCAGTCTTAAATTATTCATCAGATCACCCAATGTCTAGGCTCTTCTGACTGCCATTGATTTCAGGGACCAGTAGCCTGCATGCCTTTTATACTAAAGTGAAATGCACACAATGTTCTGGGCATATAAAATTAATTGCATGTAGGAAATAACAACTATCCTCTGTCTCAGGATCTCACTTAAGGGTGAGGGCAGCTTACTACACAATCAGTGCTGCTGCTGTTCTCTGCTGCCTTGAAGCAGGACAGAGCCTTGTCGTACACTAATACTTAAAATAGCCTTAATGACCCTGATAATTCAAATACATGGAGGAAGTGTTTTCTCTATTAATTCTACAATTAAGGACAAGTGCAAAGCGACGAACTATATGTACAAGCTAAAATACAGATGGTCCATGCAGAAAGGATGCCATCAAACCATTGCATTTTTGTTCTAGAAAAAGGGTCAAATCAACTCTCCAGACATCTTGACAAATTGAATTTTGGTTGCTAAAATGAGTGTGGGGATAGAGTGCTTGTTCTTTAACTCAGTGCCATTTTTCTTTTGGCAGCACACAGAGGATTTTGCTGGAAGCATGTTTGTCCTTCTTTGAAATACTTTTTGAATCACTGACTGGCTCTAAGTTAAACAGTGCAGTTGTGCAAGGAAATAGCCTCATATTTGAGGATCATATTTGTCTATTTAGGGCTTCCCTGATGGCTCAGCGGGCAAAGAATCTACCAGCAATGCAGGAGACACAGGAGACTCTTGTTTGATCCCTGGGTCAGGAAGATCCCCTCGAGTAGGAAATGGCAACCCACTCCAGTATTCTTGTCTGGAGAATCCCATGGATTGAGGAGCCTGGTGGGCTACAGTCTAAAGGGCCAAAAAGAACCCAGTACAACTAAGAAGCTAAACACGCAGTACGTATGCTACAGTCTGTGAATCATTCATTCATTTTGTCTGTTGATGTTCAGGAAAATTAACTCCAGACCATCTCAAAAGGATATCTAGCATTCTGGTATTTTCTCCCAGCTGTGCCTAAACAGATCATTTTCAGGCCACTGGTAATCAAGTATAACCCGAAAGCTCCCTTGTGGTCCTTACATGACCACCTTCTAAGGGTAGTGACCTTGGCTCTGATTCATGTAACCCTATGGAGTTCTCTCTCCAATATATGCTGGGCCAGAGGAGAGTCTTGGAAAAGAGTACAGGATGGAGGTGGGTGGACTGACAAAATTCATTATAGGAAGTTGAAAACAAATAGCAGCTCAAAGCACTTTTCTCTCCAATGGTAAATCAGTAACAGCATTTGTGTCTATGAAGGTCAGCATGGTATTTGTTCTTTCCTGAGGGTGTACAATCCTCATCCCATCTTCCTTAGGAAACCTTACCTGATCCTGGTGATACTGTGTTGCTTGTTCTATGGTATAAGAGTCCTTTTCAATTCATTATCCTAATACTGGTTACATTCTCTTGCTATTACTCATTTAATGTCTGTCTTTCCTCTGGTAAGAACATTTTATGAGGCAGAAATAGGATGGAGCCCTAGTGCCTGGCACAGTGCTTTGGACCAAGTAAATGCTTGCTTAGTAAAAAGTGGCTTAAACACATTTTCTAATCTGAAAGAAGTCTGTGTGGGAAATTCAGGGCTAACATAAAATCTCCATGGAGTTAGTGTCCCAGGCTCCTTTTTTCTTTGTACTCAATTATTCTCATGCATGGCTGATATCCCTAAGGTTACCTCATGGTCTAAGATGGCTGGCACCTCTCTGGTAGCAGCATATGGGCCTCAAAGAAGTTTATGTCCTAATTCTCAGAGCCTGTGAGTATGGTACCTGATATAATTGACGTGGGGCTTCCCTGGTGACTCAGACAGTAAAGAATCTGCTTGCAATGCAGGAGACCCGAGTTTGATCTCTGGGTTGGGAAGATCCTCTGGAGGAGGAAATGGCAACCCACTCCAGTATTCTTGCCTGGAGAATCCCATGGACAGAGGAACCTTGTGGACTACAGTCCAAAGGATCGCATAGAGTCGGACGCAACTGAAGCGACTTAGCATGTATGCAGGGAAGAATTAGCCAGTGTGGAGACCGTGACATCAGCAGTGGCCGTTACCAGGGACTGGAATAGACTAAGCCGGGCATGAGGTCAGGATCTCTGCAAACTTCACCATCAGCTCAGGGTTGGCTATAGAAGCTGACTACGTCCTCTCTTTTCTCCCTGAGGAGTGGAGTCAAGGGAAGGGAAGAGAGAGAGGTGACCAAGGCCTTAGGCATGTCAGCTTTACTGAGTGGAGAACAGATTTGACCCAGACAGGAGACTAATTTTCCATGACCATACTTGTACACAGAATCTGTTACCCAACGTAATAAGCAATGGGAATAGGGTAAGAGACAGAACAGTTGGGAGATGGTTTATTCAAAGAAGCACAGCCATTTCATGACTATAATCCACTGAGCTGAGATAATAGCCCAGTTATTCAATTATATTTGCACAGGCTTTGTTCAGTAACTCTTACTCTGCAGCAATAAACAGAGCCGCTCTTGATCAAATAATATATCCATCTGTTCTTTTGACAAAAATATTTGAACTTCTACAGAAGGGTACAAGGTTATCA
Organism: Bison bison bison; assembly: GCF_000754665.1. NCBI lineage: Eukaryota > Metazoa > Chordata > Mammalia > Artiodactyla > Bovidae > Bison > Bison bison. The sequence continues at coordinate 73,094 of NW_011489300.1, read as the reverse complement.
CACAAACTTGTGATTACAAACTCCAAACACCGCCCAGGCTGCAGCAATTACTTAGTTATTGCGGTTTCTATACATCATTGGACTATAACATAGCAGCAAATTGGATTTTTTGAGCAAAGGGTTTCAAAATGTTTGTATTTGATGAAATCTATGAAAATATAATACTGAGTTTAGACGTGCTTATAATTTTCTTTACAGTGGAAAAGAAGCTATGGGGGAAACAATTATCTTACCACACAAAGAATACCAAAGATGTTATTTTCAGAAGTTATGTTTATTTAGACCCAGACCAAGGGAAAAAGTATAGTTTAAGTCCGTTGGAATACGAAATGCATAACTATATTTACACCGCCTTGCTACTTTTTAAAAAAATATAAAATAATTGCATCACTTAGGGAAAGGACTGTATAGGAAACAAAAACAAACATTTTCAAGTTTTGGGGCTTCATTTTGATTTAATGCCCAGAATCAGATTGTGATGGTTCTTCCTTTATACATTTTTAATAACTGGATAGATGTTCACCGCCACCTCAGTTGTCCCTTTCTGCATCAATATTATAAAAATATTCTTTCAGGACATCATGATAAGTATATACCAATATATTAGTTCAGAACTGAAATAGTTTGTTATTCTAGTAAACTGAAAGTTTATGCATTTTTCAAAGATTCTTATTGGTATAGATATGCTATTCATCTCATGAAACAGTAAAATATCATTCTTATAGTTTCAAATGTAGGTATACATTTGCCATGGTTCTTGGATGCTATTCCTATATCATTTGCTGATATAATATTATTCTCAAATAAAGATACTTTGTATCCTAGCTTCAGTCCTCCATAAACATCACATTTCAAGATTCTTTTTGAAAAATGTTCAAGGAGGAAGAAATTCAAAGGAAAGGATAAATGCAAGTTTAATACTCATTACTAGATTCAATAAGTTGTATTTATTTAAAGAAAGATATATACTACGTCTTTAGGGGCTTCCCAGCTGTCTCAGTGGTAAAGAATCTATCTGCCAATGCAGGAGATGCAAGTTTGATCCCTGGGTTGGGAAGATCCCCTGGAGGAGGACATGGCAACCCATTCCAGTATTCTTGCCTGGGAAATTCTATGGACAGAGGATTCCATCAGGATACAGTCCGTGGGGTGGCAGAGAGTCAGACATGACTGAGTGACTGAGCATGCACGCACATATTCTACGTATCACTGATTTTGTTGAAACTGCCCACAGAAAAAGAATTCTTTAGAGACATAAAAATATTTAGAATGCTTATTAAAAATAATGGAGGGGCTGTATGCAGCTGAAGGGGAGAGACAGTTTTGTTTCCTGTGCAATAACTGGTACATGGAACTCTGAATTGTCTAAAAGTTTCCTACTTGAATGTGCCTGACCAAACCAAAGTTAGTGGAAGAATTCATCCTTGAAGGAAAGGGAATCTTGATGAAGAGAGAGATTTTTCTCAGTAAGTATAGAGGAACAATTCAGGCTGGGTAATAAGAATGAACCTTGAAAAAGAAGGATGATGTCATTGACCCTGCCAGACTGCTCCGGTGAAATACTCGACTGAAGAATCTCACGAGAGAAGAGAACCCTTGTGAGTGAATGGTGACGATTTAAGTCAAAAGAGGACAAGAAAGTGCTATTATTGCCATTTGGAGAAATGGCTTAAATTTCTTTAAGAATCAAAATATCCACAAATCAGGTACTATGGAAAACAAGCAGCCGTTAAGACAGGATAGACAGGATACAGAGAAACAAATGTAGGTAGTTTTCCTTTTATGCGAAGGCAACGTGAACACAGGCACAGAGGAGGTGTCAGGGAGGGTTCACCTGTCTCCCTTTCGGGCTTCTTCCTAAGGTTTAGGAGACTCTTGGTCAAAGCTCACAGTTAATAAAAGCCTTCAGAGAATTTCTTCATATTCTTTTTTTTAAGACTCCCTTCCCGGAACGGAGCTCCGTCCCTCCCTCTTTTGTCTCTTTTTTGTCTTTTATATTTTTTCCTACCTCCTTTCGAAGACAATGGGTTGCTTTTCTGGGTGCCTGATGTCCTCTGCCAGCATTCAGAAGTTGTTTTGTGGAATTTACTTGGAGTTTAAATGGTCTTTTGATGAATTTGTGGGGGCGAAAGTGTTCTCCCCGTCCTATTCCTCTGCCATCTTAGCTCCTCCTCCATTCACATTCATTTTTCACATCTAGATTATGCTCATGCACCGTAGCACACAGTCAGAATTCTAGGAAAATGTAACACACTGAAAATTCTCTAGGATCAGTAATGAGTAAATTACATACATTTTTCAGGAAATGACAGTTAGAAGAAATACTAACCTAAAGTTTCTATAATTTGGAGTAATCGAAAAGATGCCTTAAGGCATCAGTTTAATTTTGGAGGGATTAAAAACAAATACAACAAATATAACTTATCTTTCAGTATCTTTAAATGTAACAAATGAGTTGGGTTTTCATATTTGCATTCTGAATGGATGCCTAGGAAGAAAAAAATGATTTCAAGTCTGCTTCCAAAGAAGCAGCAATAACTTATTAATTGTACCCTTGGTGATCTTAAAGTACAGCATGAAAAACTGCCTTGGAGACTCCAAAGACGCATAAAGTTCCTCCCAGGGGGAGCAGGAGAGACAGCAGCAGAATCTAGCTACAGAAGTATTTCAAAAATGCTATTTACATGTTGAAGGAAAGGGTTTAATTAATCGTATTACAGCTGCGAAGTTAATATGCAGATCTGGGGTCCTAGCACAAGGGACTGTTACATACTTTTTAAACAAGTCACTCAATCCTACATATTCCTCTTTTACAGCTCTTGCATAGTAATAAATATATGTCCCACAGGTTTGCAGAATGAGGATCGAGATGTCTGTTAATTTTTCACTAATAAGAAAGATGATGATGCTGATGGCAATTATAAGAACCACTTTTTACTGAAACCTCACAATATTCCAAGATCCTTTCTAAGTTCTTTGTATGAATTACAAACAATTTCAACAACCTGGCATGCTGTAGCCCATGGGGTCGCAAAGAGTCAGACACGACCTAGCGACTAAACAACAACAGTAAAATTAATGCTGTGGTTTTTCCTCATTTTGCAGAAAAGGAAACTGAGATTCCAGTAGATTATGAAAGTACAGGCACTTTTGGTCATCTACCCATAGTCATCCCCAATCTCACCATATAGGCACACATTTCCTAAAACAGCACATCCATTTCCTTCAAGTTCTAGAATCCAGGGAGAATGTCCAGGGAGACCCTCAGGACACAGGGACAAAAGCATGATGCCAAGCAAAAGGAAAATCTGAAGGTTGTGATCAAGAGTCTCCATAAGAGGCCAGAGGTATGATCACTCATGGTCAGCGAGTACATTATTAGTTTACAAGAATGGTTCAGTAGTGCCTGTCATTGGAATAACACCCAAATCCATAAAGATGTTGTGGAAATTAAGCTGAATCTGGTGTTTGGAGAAAGATTCACCATTTTACAATGGACATTCTGGGCAAAAATCAAAGTAGAGTGAGGCTTTTATTAATCTATCCAAGTATATAATTCCAAGAAATGACTTCATGAACTAGAAGGAGAGGGAGGACTCTGGAGAGTATATAAAGTATATAAAGACGCACATGTGAACAAGGATTATTTTATGAAACAGGGTACCACCTGGGAAAATGGCAGAGGTTCCTGGGTTTATCAAGGGTCCTTAATGCTGCTCTAGTTTTCAGAATAGATTCCCGACAGACTGGAATTGAGATTCACCTGTGGCTAGCCAGGGAGCAATTCCCAGGCTTGGAAACAGGAAACAGAAAGAGATCAACAGAAAACCTTTAGGCCTTTTGGAATCGTCTGTCTTTTTAATGATCTAGAATACTTGGTGGCCTGCTTAATGGCATTTGCATGGGTCATAAAATGAATAACTGGGACCTTATACCCACATTTTAAACTCTGAACCCAAAGAAATGAGGGGCAAAAAATCCTTGATGTTTTTCAAGGATTCACATTGAAATTCATGTGAAATTCACATTCACATCATTCACATCAATGTTAGAAAGCCAGTTACAAGAAACAGTTCACAAAGGTCATCTTGGGCAGTAGAGCAAAATCAACTTTTGTGGGACAAATCACTGATACTATAATTTTAATTAAAAAATTTTTTAAAAAATCACATCACATTTGAAGCTTACCTGAGTTTCTACTTGGTAATAATGCTAAACACCAAACACTGATTACTATCATTATTGGTGATGCTGGTCCTGTTTTTATATTTCACAGAGACTTTCGGGATTCAGCGATTTGCCTAAGGGCCCACGGTTTATAAGTGCTACAGACAAGATTTGAATGAAAGGCTTATGATTTGAAATTTAGTCTTTTTCAACACACTATGATGCCAAATCCATAGAACAAAGTTCCTCTGGTCTAATTTATTCCAAACCAGTTGACAGAGAAGAAAATAAAAGATGATTTCCATCCAGTGAAATAAAAACATGATTTAAACTGACCATTCAAATCAAGAAACAGAAAATGTTATGGGTTGAAAAATGCTATGCTTAACTTATTATTCACAATTATTTTATTCACAATATTTGCATTTTTAAATTACTTTATAATCTGCATGTTACAGATGATAACTGAGCACTGATTTAAGTCCTTTTTTCTGTCTTAGAAATTAGTGGTGAAATGCAATTAATAGCACAAATACTAAAGGTAGATGTTGGTGCATTTCTATGTAATTCAGTTTTAGGAATGTCATTTTTGGTTCCTGAATACATTTGCCAATGTAAGAAAATGATGACAAGTTCTAATTATAAAATTATTATAGTGTGGAACAATCAACTCTGAAGGTTCTAGAGAAAACCCTTCAGGGATCTTTGCTCTTAGCTACATCAAAAATTCTTTATTACCCTATGGACTTCAATGGAGCCTAACGATTCTAAAAGTCTCTGTGCTGGTCAAGGCAAATGTTTCTAAGATCTAAACCACAAATGCTACTTAAAGAAAATCTGACATTATTATGCAACAATAGAATAAGCTGGCACAAAGATAGTTGAAGACAAGAAACCTAGAAAAATAGGTTAAAACTTTCTTATTTTTTTTGTAATTATACTGTTAAGTTTCTTCTCTACGATTTCAAATGACAACTGCAATGAGAAAAATACTTAAGAAACATAATGAGAAATTTAACCTAAGGTGCTATTCCATTTGGGTGGTAATCAAAAGATAGTTCTGCAAGAGTCATAATGAAAATTGTGTGTTTTGCTGACACGAGTTCTAGACAGACAGAAATAACATTTGTATCATGATGCATAAAGACAACTCTGATCAGGATTCACAGAGGAGTCAACACACTGATGTACATAGTTGTTAGTAAACATACGCTCCCTTTAAATATAATGAGTATTTCCTTCTCTGTCAAACTTTTTTCTCAGAATTGATATTCAAGCAAAGATGGCAACTTGCTATTCATATCTGTTACATTTTGGTCAATGCCTTTCCCCACTTTAAACACAAGAAATGTTTAAAGCTATTTTTTCACTTAACATTTGGGGCTTGTGGTCACTGGGATGAGAGGCTTTTTAAAACTGGACATGAGTATATACTGGAAGCTGAGTCCCACTGCAGCTTAGCAAAATAAATTATAAGGCTACTGTTTTGGAGTTTCATTGTTATTAACATGCTCCCAAGATCATTCTTTTCTAAATGATATCCAGACTCTTTTTTGAATAGTATTCCATTTGTAACATTGTTTTGATTACTATATATACTTAGTATTCCATTTGTAATGCTGCTTAGGTTACTCTATATATGCATATTTCTTAGTATGCCATTTGTAATGTTGCTCTGATTACTATATATACTTAGTATTCCATTTGTAATGCTGCTTAAGTTACTGTATATGTGCATATATATTAGTATTCCATTTTTAATGTTATTTAGATTGTTATATATACTTAGTATTTCATTTGTAATATATGTACACTGTAAGGATGTATATATATTAGTATTCCATTTGTAATGTTACTTAGATTATTTATTAGTGTACTTTTTTTAAAAGTGTACTTTTTTTAAAAGTGTACTTTAAAACCATCATGAACTTACCTTAGAGAGCCCACCTACTTCCAAATAGAAGCAGATAATAAACACATTCCAGGTGACCCACAGGGCAGTCCATACTGTATACTGGAAAGAAAGGGTGGGGAGGGGAGAGAAAAAGAAGAAAAATGTGGAGATGAAAGGAATGTATACTCAATAAGTCGATAATAAAAATGTCAATAAATCTGTCTTCTGGGATGAAACAGGGCATGCTCAGAAGAGTGCTCCTTATGGGGTCCCCTAAGATTTCTAGAAATTAAAAATCCAATAGTTTCTACTGCTTTCAGTAGATGTCAATAAAACTAGATTTATTTTGAAAGTGCTTTGCTGGCTTGCAGATGCAAGTGAAATCCAAGTGCTGGTTCGATTTCTGTTTTCTGAGAACTAACTTTTCCAAGGGTTACAATTATGCAAATTTTCTGTGGGCTATCTAGTCAGCTAGTCAGTAGTGTTCAACTTTTTGTGACCCCATGGACTGTAGCCCACCAGGATCTGTTCATGGGATTCTCCAGGCAAGAATACTAGAGTGGGTTCCCGTTCCTTCCTCCAGGGGATCTTCCCAAACCAGGGATCAAACCTGGGTCTCCCTCATTGCAGGCAGATTCTTTACCACCTCAGCGACCAAGGAAGCCCATCTAATCAGCTAGCTAGCTTTTAGTTACAATATTAAATCATCACGGTTTTAGGAATATTAGTCAAAACCCTTCACTTCCATATCACTGAATTAGAATCATGGGGAAAAATGGATATGCGGAGTAAAATTAACCAGCTTTCAACTGTTGGACTATTTTATTGAATGAAATGTATGCCCCTAATATAATGATAGGCTATAACATGAGCATGTAAAATATTTTTTAAAAGCATAGAAATTAATAGCTAGGATTAAGGATGAGCAAATAAGCAACATATTTCCATAATGGGAAAATAGCTTCCAATTACATCCCCAAACTCTCGAAACATGCCAGCCTTACTGATTAATTGGTTTTATGAATGCATTGTGTATTAGGAAATGCCTTTCTCAAGAGTATTAGTCAGACTGAATTAAGGTAACCTCAGATCAAGAGTCATCAAAGGAGATGGTCTTAGGGTTCAATTCATCCAGTCACTTTCTTTTTCTTTTTTTAATTTTTTATTTTTAATCGGAGGATGATTGCTTTACAATGTTGTGTTGGTTTCTGCTGTACAACAACATGAATCAGCTGTAAGTATACATATATCCCCTCCCTCCCTAGCCTCCCTCCACTAGCCACCCATCCTCCCCTTCTAGGTCATCACAGAGCACTGAGCTGAGCTCCCTGCGTCATACATCAGCTTCACCTTAGCTGTTTACACATGGTAGTGCAGACATGCCAAGGCTCCTCTCTCAATTCGTCCCACCCTCTTCTTCCCCGCTGTGTTCACAAGTCTGTGCTCTTCACCTGCATCTTTATTCCTGCCCTGTATATAGGTCCATCTGTACCATTCTTCTCTGAGAAGGCGATGCACCCCACTCCAGTACTCTCGCCTGGAAAATCCCATGGACGGAGGAGCCTGGTGGGCTGCAGTCCATGGCGTGCTAAGAGTCCGACACGACTGAGCGACTTCACTTTCACTTTTCACTTTCATTCACTGGAGAAGGCAATGGCAACCCACTCCAGTGTTCTTGCCTGGAGAATCCCAGGAATGGGGGAGCCTGGTGGGCTGCCATCTATGGGGTCGCACAGAGTCGGACACGACTGAAGCGACTTAGCAGCAGCAGCAGTACCATTCTTCTAGATTTCATATACCTGCATTGATATATGATATTTGTTTTTCTCTTTCTGCATCCAGTCATTTTCTCAAGCAGACAAAGACACTAAGGTCTGGAAAACTGACATATAGGACAGCTTGAATGAGGAAGGAATTTGCCACAGCAGCAAAATGAATACACCAAATACAATGGGTTGCTTATTTTATTTTACATAGATTTTACAAAAATCTATGAATTCTTAAATAGACATACTAATTCAGTTATTGCTTTCTACTGTTAAATCATGATAAATGGTGAAATAACTTATTGTTAATATTAAACTAAGTATTAAAATAATTTATTAATATTAGTTTCTTCTATGCTTTGCCAAATAATAGGCTCATGAATTTTAAACACTATAAAACAGCCATATCCTTACTAGAAGCCTTATCAGAAGCTTTTAAATTTTTTCTAAAATTCAATTTACATTTTTTATCTTTATCGTTTATGATTTTTAAAGAGTAATACATTGATAATCATGAGTTAAGGCTCCAAAGTCACTAGAACCATAGAGGAGTTGGAGAATATGCCAAAAAGTTAACATCAGTTAAAATATACATTGAGGCTTTTGGTATTTGCAGATACTGTTGATCTGCTGATATTTTCTGTTAAGGAGTCTTCCAGTGTGAGTGGGTCATACGTGTTTTCTTAAAAATGCACCAAATACATTGAAATGCACTTTTCTGACCCACAAATTATTCTTGTGAAAACTTAAAATAGCTAACCTACATCCTCAATGTATGCTTTTTGCAAACTGATAAAGTCATAAAACCACAACAAATTTTTAAAGATGTTACTAATAAGATGGCATCTGGTATTGGACATTTTTCATTCTACATAAGTCTAATTATGGAGATAATTGAGTGAAAGAGCAGTGCAGACCACTAAGTCATGAGGAAAAATCTAGGAATAAAGGTTAAGGGGTGGACATAAAATAAAGCAGGACTAAAGTAAGAAAATGAACCAAATTAACTGCAAAACCACATAGTTCTTAATTATTAGGACTGCAAACCTATACCCCAAGTATTCTTTTAGAAAAGTAAATCAACTCAGAGTTACAGAAAATGAATATTGAGGCAAATCTATTTAAAGTCAAGGCACAAACTTCATGATGGAAGTGTATTCTGATACATCACAAGTTGTACTCTTGATGTCACTTCTGAACATTCAAAGATAAATTGATCAGGCTGAGTACTATAGATTCCAACTGTCAGCTCTGAAATTCCTAACAATAACAACAGTTATTACTGAGCTGCTTTCGATGGTTCCTTTCTAAGCACTTTACATAGATTAAGTCATTCAGTCATCACACTAAGACCAAGGTAGAGAGGTAATCATTTGATCACGTAGTTAGTGTGAGACTTGGGACAGCACTCTGGCAAGAGCTGGAGTGCTTAGGCATCAAATGATAAGCTTCATTTGAAAAAATTTTAGGAAAAGGACTACAGGTTAATTTGCAAGTTAACACTTTCCCAAATTTTCCATTTTATAAAATGATCAATTCACCAATTTATCAAAAATTTACTTCATTCATACATATTTAATAACCAGTTATATTTTTGAAATGATTTCTTATTTTGCTATTAATGTGTCATGCATTATATAGACATCGGGATTTTTAAAAGTAATATTGTAAGTTTCTTTATTCTAATACATTGGCCTGTTGAGAACAAAAAATATCAGTATGGTTGAATTTTGGATTGCTTTGAGATGGAAACTTCATACCTCAGTGTGCACCTGAGACCCAAATCTGTACATAGAGAAAAAAGGAAGGATTTCTAGCGGCACTAATAACACATCCAAAGGAATTTGCTGAGGTAGAAAGTATCAGGACAACATATGGTATAAGATACTGGCTATCCTCCTTGTCATCTTTTTGACGAGGATTAATTTCTTTTTAGGACTTCCCTGGTGGCTCCGTGGTAAAGAATCTGCCGCTAATGGAGACACAGGTTTGATCCCTGGTCCCAGAAGATCCCCTGGAGAAAGAAATTGCAACCCACTCCAATGTTCTTGCCTGGAAATCTCATGGAGAGAGGAGCCTGGTGGGCTAGAGTTCATGGGGTTGCAAAGAGTAGGTCACAATTTAGTGACTGAACAACAACAAACTTATTTATGCAATTGAAACTAGAATTTTAAAAAAAAGAGATACATTCCATTTTTAACAAATATCTTTTGGTCATCATGGAGTATGCCTACAAACTCAGACAGTCACGTAGATATACCTGCAGTATACAAGACGTAACTTCTCAAAGTAAAGAAAAATTCACTCTGCATAATTATTTACCCATCTATTTACCCATCATCTCCATATAATCTATCAACTATTTATCTATCCTACTTTGCTTATGTTCAGTACACATACTTCAAATCCTAATTTAATTAGACAGTGCCTATAAAGATGAAAACCCATTTATGTTGTTCTATGTGGCTTCCAGGATATTGCATAGTTTTATGAGGATATTTCAGCATTTTTTAATTGAAATGAACTTTAGAAGTCTCCCAGTATATTTTTTTTTCTCATTGAGCAATTAGTCTATAACATAAATTATTTTTTACTTCCTTAGCTTGTTTTTCAATTACCAAGAAGACCATTCATTAATTCATTCACATGTGTATCAATTAGATATAGTAGTATACACAATATGTTATGCTTATTTTTTAAAAAGGATCTGTTTCTTGCTCACTCATTGTTCTAACAGTTTTTGGAGTTTAGTATACATGTCCAGGGGGATTTAAATCTGAGACCCTTGAATATGAACCTAATACCCTTAATTGCCATTCTAAACAGTAACTCTGGTGGAAGATTTATGATGACATAGTAGGGATATTTCCCTATGTACAGAGTGCATGTGTGTTCAGTCATGTCTGACTCTTTGTGACCCTTTGGACTATAGCATGCCAGGCACCTCTGTCCATGGGATCTCCTAGGCAAGAATACTGGAGTGGATTGCCATTTCTTCCTCCTGGGTATTTTTCTGACCCAGGATCGAACCCATGTCTCCTGTGTCCCCTGCATTGGAAGGCAGATTCTTTACCCACTGAGTCATCTGGGAAGCCCCATATTTCGCTGTATAATTATTCAAATGAAAGCAAGTTGCAGTTCTTTGGATGTGGACCTTTGTATAAAAGTCCAAAGAACTAACTTATGGATGTAGCATACTTACTTGGCTTTCTTTTCTTTCCTTTTTTTTTTTTTAATTTTTAGAGGAAGTTTGGGGTTACTTTTAATTCCAGTGTTCGGAGAAGGCAATGGCACCCCACTCCAGTACTCTTGCCTGGAAAATCCCATGGACGGAGGAGCCTGGTAGGCTGCAGTCCATGGGGTCGCTAAGAGTTGGACACGACTGAGCAACTTCCCTTTCAATTTTCACTTTCATGCATTGGAGAAGGAAATGGCAACCCACTCCAGTGTTCTTGCCTGGAGAATCCCAGGGACAGGGGAGCCTGGTGGGCTGCGGTCTCTGGGGTCGCACAGAGTCGGAAAGGACTGAAGCGACTTAGCAGTAGCAGTAGCTTAGCAGTTAATTCCAGTGTTAATCTGTATTCAAAAACTATCAAGTTAGCTAACATTTCTGCCTTTAAAGTAATGTAAAACTTCTTGATTAAGTTATTACCCATGAAATAATAAAGATTTAAATAATTCTAGGGCAGAATCTCGGGGCTTCCCGGGTGGTGCTAGTGCAAAAGAACACACTTGCCAAGGCAGGAGATGCAAGAGACGCGTGTTTGATCCCTGGGTCAGGAAGATCCCCTGGAGGAGGAAATGGCAACCCACTCCAATATTCTTGCCTGGAGAATTCCATGGACAGAGAAGCCTGGTGGGCTACAGTCCATGGGGTCACGAAGAGTCAAACACAATTGAGCGACTGAGCACACACAGACTCCAATAAGAGTTTAATATTATGCATACTAAAGTCTTTCATGCTGCAAGTCCAACTCTGTGAAACATCTTTCTAGTAGATCATATGGTGGCTTTGCAGAGGTTCTCTTTCAGGGAAGAAGAATAAAGCAGGAACTGTTTAGCCCTTGCAGTCAGCCGAGGGACAGAAATGCTCTCCTGTACCCGGGGTAGCAAGTTCGAGCACAGAGTCTGCTGTGAGCTGGCTACCTTCACCTCTGTGTGATGTGATGAAAGATACTCCCAAAGTGAGTTTTGAGACTCAGAGAGTTGATGCATTTATAGAAAAAATTATAACTTTCTTATTTTTGATAGGAGTGATTGAATTAAACCAAAACAGGAAGATGGCATGCTGCTAAGTCTTTTGGTTTTCTTCTAGTGACACAATCACTCACATCACAAGAAAATATTCACTAATTCTACTGAACACTGTATATTTATTCAGGTTCAGTGAGCATTTTAGAGTGTGTTACTCCTCATTACAATTCCTTACATTTGCTTGGTATTTCTCATAACCTACTTATACATATATGTAGCCTAAAATATTCCCTTCTAGAAAAGAGAACTAATTACTGAAAATCACTTCCAGTCAAATGTGGAGCACAGAATATTCCTTATTAAATTTTCCTACAATGGAGGCTGTGCTGACAATGTATGTGACAGTTTGGAGCATGGGTTTGTTTCAAATTTATCTTCACAAAGTTGAGAAATGTTTAGCAATATATAGTATGCTGTAAATTAGGGGATAAGTATGAAATAAAGGAGATCAGTCCTGGGATTTCTTTGGAAGGAATGATGCTAAAGCTGAAACTCCAGTAGTTTGGCCACCTCATGCGAAGAGTTGACTCATTGGAAAAGACTCTGATGCTGGGAGGGATTGGGGGCAGGAGGAGAAGGGGACGACAGAGGATGAGATGGCTGGATGGCATCACTGACTCGATGGATGTGAGTCTCAGTGAACTCCGGGAGTTGGTGATGGACAGGGAGGCCTGGCGTGCTGAGATTCATGGGGTCACAAAGAGTCGGACACGACTAGCGACTAATCTGATCTGATCTGATCTGATGAAATAAAGGTGGCTCAGATGGTAAAGAATCTGCCTGCAATGCAGGAAACCTGGGTTCGATCCTTGGGTTGGGAAGATCCCCTGGAAACAGGAATGGCTACCACTCCAGTATTCTGGCCTGGAGAATTCCGTGAGTCCATGGGGTTGCAAAGAGTCAGACATGACTGAACGACTTTCACTTCACTTCATGAACTAAATGCACATGCATTTATTACACGAGTTAAAGCTAAGCTGCTTTTTCTCAGTTAGTAAATAGTTATGGCTAGGCAAGTTTGTTTTTTAGTGTTAGTGACATACATGATTGAAATGATAGTTAATGCACATTTACAGATCATCTAACATCAAGACCACAGGTCATCCTCTACTGAAACTCATCTTAAATTTCCTTGTGAATCTTGATTTCAGTTACACTATGCATCTCACACTCATAGTCACGTTGTTTGCTTTCGTTGTAAACATTCACTGAGCCTTCTTCCCCACAGATAATCATCTCTCCACAGAATTCAGTAATGAAGGCCAGTACAGCCAAGCCATATTATATCAGAAAGAACAACTGAAATAATTTTTTCTTCTCCTAACAGTTTTACAGTGTTTATATGAAAACACAAGTTAAAAATAAGACTTACCACCACAATATATCGAGGTCTGTACTGAATGGTTCCAAACAAACCCAATATGACGACAATTATATGTAGAAAATTGCCAAGAATGGGCGCCCACTGGAAGCCAAGGAAGTCAAAGATCTGCCTCTCTAATGCTGAGAGCTGCAACAAAGCAAAGAGAGCCCATGAGTATATAACCTGTGCACCATCAGACCACGTTAATGTTGGCTTCACGGTTGGAGAAGGCGGCAAAGTCAATTTCAATTGCACTTATGGACACTGTTATCACTAAGATTGTGACACCCATTTCATGTATCGCTTTATTCAATGTCTCTCAGAAAATACACTAAAATTACTTTGAATATCAGGACTTCAATTATAAATAGATTTTAAGCCTTTCTGGAGCGCTAGAGATATATTCCTGAAATCCTTTGCTATAGTAGTAAATCTTTTATGATATCGTATTTTCTAATATTAACCTAAAAATGACTGGCTTAGTTATAACATACTTAGAACATTAACTCTAGGCTTCAATGCCAGTGCTATTAATATTTGGGAAAACAAACAAATAAAAATAAGAAAAACTACCCCCATTTCAATTATCAAATCTTTTTTTTTTCTTTCTTTAGATTGTCATTGATTATAATGACTAGTCACTTTTTCAAAATGAAGCTTATTTATTTACTTTTGACTTATTTATATTCATGATGATAACTACTTTTTCAAAATGAGCTTACTTATTTATCTACTTTAGTTTCCAATCTAACACTGGAGTGTCATAGTTCCTTTGAATGACGTTTTATTGAGATAATATATTTACATGAACATTCATGTTCAATTAGGTATGGGTGTGTGTGTGTTCATTGCTCAGTCGTGTCTGACTCTTTGCGACCCCATGAACTGTAGCCCAGCAGGTTTCTCTGTCCATGGAATTCTCCAGGCAAGAATACTGGAGTGGATTGCCATTCCCTTCTCCAGAGGAACTTCCCAATCCAGGGATCGAACTCTGGTCTCCTGCATTGCAGGCAGATTCTTTACTGTTTGTGCTACTGCTGCTGCTGCTGCTAAGTCGCTTCAGTCGTGTCCGACTCTGAGACCCCATAGATGGCAGCCCACCAGGCTCCTCTGTCCCTGGGATTCTCCAGGCGAGAATACTGGAGTGGGTTGCCATTTCCTTCTTCAATGCATGCACGCATGCTAAGGCGCTTCAGTCGTGTCTGGCTCTCTGTGACACTACGGACGGCAGCTCATCAGGCTCCTCTGTCCATGGGATTCTCTAGGCAAGAATACTGGAGTGGGTTGCCATTTCCTTCTCCATTTGAGCTACAGGGAAGTACTATTCAATTAGGTTAATCTTTTCTAAATACCCAGATAAAAATTATAGGGTAATGACAATTTTAGACATGTCACAGTTTATTATATTTGCATTAGATACAATTACATTTTTAAGCAATTCTAAAATATACTAAAGTATACACTTATACTCTTTATGATGAAACAGATGAATTTCACATAGTCCAGTGAATGTCAACAATGTCACTATCATGTACAAATAATATTTATTATGCTTTATATCTAGAAATTTTATAATCCCACCTGCTGTGTTTGGACATGGATCTTAATACATCTGAAGCATTCTTCTACATTAACTTTGATAAAATAGTAATTCTGAGAAAACGACCCATTGATCAACCATCCTGCCGGCACTAGAAACTGCAGGTTTGAAAAGAAAATGGTACCCTAGGTATTTTTTTTTTTTAGTTATGTGGCTGGTGTATGCCTGAATAACTTTAATTTCCTTGGACATAAAGAAATGTCCTCTATCCAGGAAGCTGAATTTACCTTGGTTTAGATTCACCTTCAATAAGATGTGGAGGAGAAAGAGAAACGAGCAAATACCTCAAGACAACCACACCAGAACCACATTCATTTCATGGGTATTTCCTGATCATCAGTGATTTGTCACCAACCCTTGCACTCGCAAATGGGAGGATACAGGAATGGCTAAAATTCAAAATAATCAGAGCAAGGTAAGAAGCAGCACCGAGTTTTCAACCCTCTTCTTTTCTGTTCCTGACTGTAAATAGTTTCCAAGAACCTTCCCCTAAAAATGCAGCATTCTACTTATTGGCCCATCAGTGATGTAAACATGTGGGGTTTTGTATCCAAACAGGATGGATGTGCTCAGAAAAAAAAAAAACCAAAATCCTGAAGAGCAACTGCAGGCAATTTATTGTGAAAAGCAACCCGATTTTAAAGCATCGTGCATCACAAATACCTTTAAAGTGAACTTTTCAAACAGAAAAACCCATTTTCTTTTCTGTCAGAAGACACATGAATAGCATTGTCTTTTATGATATTAAAGAAAATACACAGTGAAAGGGAAGCCAAATTAACACCAGTCATTAGAAAATCTGCACTCTTTATGAAGACACCCTGTTTCTCTACTTATTAATACTTATTCTCTGATAACTTAAAATGGATTTACAGTGATTTGAAATCAAAGCACAAATAAAAGGTCATAAACAAACAACAAACAAATAAGGAGGTCATATCAAGAACCAGGCGAGAGACAGCTAAAACAACTATACAAATCATGAAAATTAGATTTGAGTATTGTGTTTGAAAAAGTCAACTAACAAAGACAAAAAGTCCTCTAAAGGTAAACAAAATACCATTGCATTCTGTATTACTTATTTTATCTAATTTCCATGTTCGGCTATTAAGCCATTTAGTTTAGAGGCAAATATATTCTCTTTGGGATTCCCTGGTGGCTCAGATGGTAAAGAATCCACCTGCAATGCAGGAGACCTCAGGTTCGATCCCTGGCTTGGGAAGATACACTGGAAAAGGGAAAACAGCTATACACTTCACTGTTCTTGCCTTGAGAATTCCAGGGACAGAAGAGCCTGGCAGGCTACAGTCCATGGGGTCGCAGAGTCAGACACAACTGAGACTTTCACATGTTCTCTTACTGTCATCATCTTTAGAGACAGCACTTTTTGCCTTAGAGCTTGGTATTAATAGTGATGACTGAGAGCCACAGAATAAAACTAAATGATATCATGGTTGCTTTGTTAACTCCAAAACGTATGTATTTTAGAAACATGTCTGTCAAAATGGTCTCATCAATAGTGTGCTGAAGCTGCTGGTGCAGGCTGGGGAGGGTAGATCAGGTATGTCTCTTCCCAACTCCTCTATCTATGATGTTGTCTTGGGAACGTGACTTTGCCCAGTATATTTGCTACACGGACTTCCCTGACAGCTCAGTTAGTAAAGAATCCACCTGCAATGCAGGAGACCCTGGGTTCGATTCCTGGGTCAGGAAGATCTGCTGGAGAAGGACAGGCTACCCACAACATGGACATCAGGAAGCACTAAGAAATCAAGGTCTTGTTTATTTGTAACGAGAGCCTATGGTTAAATAGTTACCTCTGCACCACTGAACATGGCACTTAGAAAACAGTGGTTCTGACTCAGGAGAACAGCAGAAGGAAGTCATCAAATGTGTGATGCAGCATCAAGAGGAAGCATCTGGCCCATATGACAGCAGAGGACGGACAGCTCTGTAGAGACGCCATAGCAAAGAAGAGAATGAATGAGACCCTGGAAGAACCTGAGTTCTAAACCAAGATAGAGAATTCAAGAAACTAGAAAGGGAACAAACAATCCAGAGGAAAGCAAAACTATCTGGTCCCCAGTTTAAAAACAGAACAGGAAGCAGTGGCGTAAAGAGCTTTTCTAGGGGACAGGTCAAGTGGGTAAGACTCTGGAAGTTCTAAGAACATGATGGAAGAAAATGTGGATCTATTCCTAACCAGTTAAAAATAAAGGCAGACAGAATCTGAATAAGATGGAAGGAAGGAAGGAATGCAAGGAGACCAAATAAGTGATGCAAAGGAAGTATGGTTCAAAAGTACCAAGAAAATTAAAACTGGGCATGGTTTTGAATGTAGAGATGAAGAAATCATAGAAACATTCTCCTTGGATGGCAACACCGGAACTGTAAGGAGAGAAATGTAACCCTACGTCATACTTGGGATGGTGTGGGAATTATCTCATACTCATTATAATAAAAATGTAACTTGGCTTGTAACTTTCAGAATCCAATTGTAGAAAGCTTGGAAGTCTTCATTATGATTATGAAAATATAAGTGTAATTTGACCCTATAAAGTATAACAGAACTGAGAAGGGGCTGAATATTCTATGTAAACGCTGTGTATATGGCAAGGGGAAGGGGTATGTTTTAAAATTCTTCCTGCAGGTCAGGAATTTCCTTCTGTCAGGCTCCAAGGTAAAAATGTTTCCTGTAAACATATGAATCATTAACTGCACCTCAAATTAACCACCAATACTCCCAATAGCACAATAAAGGTCCCTATTTCCTTATTATGCCCAGACAATGTAGATAGAAACAAACAGGGGCACATGTAAAATACAGCAATTTTTCTTTCTTTCTTTTTTTTTTTTTTTTGAGTATAGTTCCTTTACACTGCTGTGTCAGTTTCTGCTGTACAGCAAAATGAATCAGCCTTACATATACATATATCCCCTCTTTTTTGGATTTCTTTCCCATTTAGGTCACCCCAGAAGGCAATGGCACCCCACTCCAGTACTCTTGCCTGGAAAATCCCACGGACAGAGGAGCCTGGTGGGCTGCAGTCCATGGGGGGTCGCTAAGAGTCGGACACGACTGAGCGACTTCACTTTCACTTTTCACTTTCATGCATTGGAGAAGGAAATGGCAAC
>NW_011489300.1:23302-54815 GCF_000754665.1 Bison bison bison | reverse complement strand
CCCAGGGATGGCGGAGCCTGGTGGGCTGCCGTCTCTGGGGTCGCACAGAGTCGGACACAACTGAAGCGACTTACCAGCAGCAGCAGCAGCAGCAGCAGCAGAGCATTGAGTAGAGTTCCCTGGGCTGCACAGTAGGTTCCCATTAGTTATCTATTTTCTACATAGTATCAATAGTGTATATATGTCAATCCCAGTCTCCCAATCTCTCCCACAGCACCCTGCCCCCCGCTCTTGGTATTCATACATTTGTTCTCTACCTCTGTGTCTCTATTTCTGGTTTACAAATATGATCATCTACACTGTTTTTCTAGATTCCATGTACATGTGTTAATATATGATACTTGCTTTTTTCTGTCTGACTTAGTTCACTCTAAAATACAGTAACTTTCTTATCCACATATTATGTTTAACACAGTGTTTTGCTTAATAGCTCATAATTATTATAAATTGTGGAAAGTATTTATACTTAATTAAAGAGCTATAAAAACTCCAGGTGACCAGATATTTTCCTAGGCATTTCCTAGTTGGATCTACATAATATGCTTCTATCTAAACAAAACCTAGGTAGGAATGCTCGTTCTTAAGAAGTGAATATCCTTGGAGGCTGAACTTCACAGTGAGAAAGGTGAGCTCCCTTTAACTTCCATTTCTCTTGGACTTTTCCCTGATCAATAGAGTCAAACACAATAAAATAGATCAAACCAGTGTTCCTCATGTTAGTTGCATTATAGGAAGGTATTTGATCAAAGGATGGTTTCCTAAAACACCAAAATTAAAGCTTTTTGTATGATTGATACTCTCTTTTATATAACCTCTAGGAATTCAGGAAGTTCATCTTTCATAAAAAGGGAGAATGCAAAAGCTCTAATTAACACTCCTACTAGCTAAGCTGGGGCTTCCCAGGTGGCGCAGTGGTGAAAAGACCACCTGCCAATGTAGGAGATGCAAGAGAAGCGGGTTTGATCCCTGTGTTGTGAAGATCCCTTGGAAGAGGAAATGGCAATCCACTCTAATATTCTTGCTGAGAAATCTCATGGACAGAGGAACCTGACAGGCTATAGTCCATGGAGTTGCAAAGAGTCAGACATGACTGAGCATGTATGCATTAGCTAAACTGATACATTCCAGACCATTTCAAATAACTTTTGGTAGAAGAGGTTCATCTTTGTCTGGAAGGTCAGCGTAGCCCTTAGCTCTACCACCATCATCCTTGCTTCCTTTGTTCTAGAATCTCATAGCTACTCAATCTCAATGGACTTTTCACGCTCAAGATTGATGATTCAAAACTTCTGTGTTCATAGACCTGGCCGAGACCAAATTACAAGTTTATGTTTTAAGCCATAATCTGAGAATACTTTTTCATGGCTCTAAAAAAAATAAATAGAAAGGTCAGTAGCATTTTTATCATGAGCCTACTTATAGAGATGTGTCACAAAAAGTCCTAATAACCTGCAGATTTACCACTATGTCAAAGCAGGTGCTGTTTTGGAGAGGATTCTCTTGCCTATAGACAGGTAACCAAGGCTTAGGATGTGCACAGACTGTGATGGACCTAGGAATTTCAGATACAGCCTGTTCATGATTTGGTTTACCCAATGAGGAAAGCAACTGTGTTAAGGGCTTCATAGTTTCTGCATGATTTAGTATTATTTTTAGTAGCAGTTAGAGGGCAAGAGCTATTATTCCAGTGAAACCAGAAACCAATAATTTAGTGAAATGAATAAAGTAAAATCAAGTTGCAGTGGCCTGAATGTCTACTAATGCATTTGCAGCTAGGGGAGGCAGAACCATGAGAGCTCAGAGGAAGAGTGTTTTCTTAATGTCAAGTGTCTGTTGAAATTTATTTGTTGAATTAGCTTTATTTGGGTACTGTCTCCAGAACCTCTGAAAAGGCTTCTTGAATTCTGTCAATATATTTTGAATCCCTGTATCTCAAGGAAATTGATGAGCACTTTCTACTCTTACAATTCAATCAGAAAGATATAAACTAGTTGGTCAAGTAAGCACTTTTGGGAAATCAGAAAACAACCACGTGTTGTGTTGCAAGTCTATTTTTTTAAGAAATAAGAAACTGTGGGTAACATACCAAGTTTCCTGTTTAAAAAGGAACAGATATTGCACTGCCCATGGACGGATTTATGGAGACCAGTGAGCTGAAAGATTCATGTGAAGGGCCTTTATGAACCACAGATTCAGTCGGGAAAATTCTTTAGTGTATCTTATACACTGACTCAGCATGTCAACTGGTTGAGTGACGACTATTTCACCAATTTCTCAGTGTGGCAGAGAAGCCACCTAATTGAAAAAAAGTGCTCTAAAGCCTGAAAGAATAGTAATACAATGAATGGGACAGTACTTAAAGCTTACATTTTCCCATATCCATTAATCTAATTTGATGCTAACAAAATAGGATAAACATTATTATCCTTACATGAAGAAACATATAACAGTTTCTTGGAACAGTCAGCTGATAAGCATCAGAGAGCAGTCTAGTGTCTTTATGCCCTGATCCTACATCCTTTCTCCCATAATACTCTGAAATCATGCAACAAAATATACACTGTTTAATGAGGTTAAATTTTGAAATGAGCTCTCTCACAAGAGATAGAAATAATATAGGGAGCGCAGTGGGATGTTTCATGATGTGGTGCTCCTTCTGGGGCTTCCCAGGTAGCGTTAGTGGTAAAGAAACTGCCTCCCTGCCAATGTGGGAGACCTAAGAGACATTAGTTTGATCCCTGGGTTGGGAAGATCCCCTGGAGGAGGGCTTGGCAACTTACTTCAGTTTTCTTGCCTGGAAAATCCCATGGACAGAGGAGCCTTGCTGGCAACAATCACGGGGTCGCAAAGAGTCAGACACGACTGAGTGACTAACACAAACACAACAATAACTTAGCCTTGTCTAACTCAATGAAACTATGAGCCATGCCATGTAGGGCCACCCAACATGGACAGGTCATGGTGGAGAGGTCTGACAAAACGTGGTCCACTGGAGAAGGGAATGGCAAACCACTTCAGTATTCTTGCCTTGAGAACCCCATGAACAATATGAAAAGGCAAAAAGATTAGGACACTGAAAGAGGAACTCCCCAGATTGGTACGTGCCCAATATGCTATTGGAGATCAGAGTAGAAATAACTCCAGAAAGATTGAAGAGACGGAGCCAAAGCAAAGACAACACCCAGTTGTGGATATGACTGGTGATGGAAGTAAAGTCCGATACTGTAAGAATAATATTGCATAGGAAGCTGGAATGTTAGGTCCATGAATCAAGGCAAATTGGAAGTGGTCAAACAGGAGATGGTAAGAGTGAATGTCGGCATTTTATGAATCAGCGAGCTAAAATGGACTGGAATGGGCAAATTTAACTAAGATGATCATTATATCGACTACTGTGGACAAGAATCCCTTAGAAGAAATGGAGTAGCCATCATAGTCAACAAAAGAGTTCAAAATGCAGTACTTGGATGCAGTCTCAAAAATGACAGAATGATCTCTGTTCATTTCCAAGGCAAACCATTCAATATCAGAGTAATCCAAGTCTATGCCCCAACCAGTAATGCTGAAGAAGCTGAAATTGAACGGTTCTATGAAGACCTACAAGACCTCTAGAACTAACACCCAAAAAAGATGTCTTTTTCATTATATGGGACTGGAATGAAAAAGTAGAAAGTCAAGAGATACTTAGAGTAACCTTCAAATTTGTCCTTTGAGTACAAAAGGAAGCCAGTCAAAGACTAATAGAGTTTTGCCAAGAGAATGCATTGGTCATAGCAAACACCCTCTTCCAGCAACACAAGAGAAGACTACACATGGACATCACCAGATGGTCAACACCAAAATCATATTGATTATATTCTTTGCAGCCAGAGATGGAGAAGCTTTATACAGTCAGGAAAAACAAGACCAGAAGCTGACTGTAGCTTAGACCATGAACTCCTTATTGCCAAATTCAGACTCAAATTGAAGAAAGTAGGGAAAACCACTAGACCATTCAGGTATGACCTAAATCAAATCACTTACATTTATACAGTGAAAGTGACAAATAGATTCAAGGGATTAGATTTGATAGACAGAGTGCCTGATGAAGTATGGACAGAGGTTCGTGACATTGTACAGGAGACAGGAATCAAGACCATCCCCAAGAAAAAGAAATGCAAAAAAGCAAAATGGCTCTTTGAGGAAGCCTTACAAATAACTGTGAAAAGAAGAGAAGCAAAAAGCAAAAGAGAAAAGGAAAGATATACCCATTTAAATGCAGAGTTCCAAAGAATAGCCAGGAAAGAAAAGAAAGCCTTCCTCAGTGATCAATGCAAAGAAATAGAGGAAAACAATAGAATGAGAAAGACTAGCAATCTCTTCAAGAAAATTAGAGATACCAATGGAACATTTCATGCAAAGATGGGCACAATAAAGGACAGAAATGGCACGGGCCTAACAGAAGCAGAAGATATTAAGAAGAGGTGGCAAGGATACACAGAATTATACAAAAAATATCTTCATGACCCAGAAAATCATGATGGTGTGACCACTCACCTAGAGCCAGACATCCTGGAATGGGAAGTCAAGTGGGCCTTAGGAAGCATCACTATGAACAAAGCTAGTGGAGGTGATGGGATTCCAGCTGAGCTATTTCAAACCCTAGAAGATGATGCTAAAATCCTAATGTGATGCAAATCCTAAAAGTGCTGCACTCCATATGCCAGCAAATTTGGAAAACTTAGCAGTGGCCACAGGACTGGAAAAAGTCAGTTTTCATTTCAATCCCAAAGAAAGGCAACGCCAAAGAATGCTCAAACTACCGCACAATTGCACTCATCTTACACCCTAGTAAAGTAATGCTCAAAATTCTCTAAGTCAGGCTTCAACAGTATGTGAAACATGAACTTCCAGATGTTCTAGATTTAGAAAAGGCAGAGGAACCAGAGATCAAATTGCCAACATCTGTTGGATCATCAAAAAAGCAAGAGAGTTACAGAAAAACATCTACTTCTGCTTTATTGACTATGCCAAAGCCTTTGACTGTGCGGATCACAACAAACTGGGGAAAATTCTCAAAGAGATGGGAGTATCAGACCACCTGACCTGCCTTTTGAGAAATCCATATACAGGTCAGGAAGCAACAGTTAGAACTGAACATGAAACAACAGGCTGGTTCCAAATAGGAAAAGGAGTGCATCAAGGCTGTGTATTGTCACCCTGCTTATTTAACTTATATGCAGAGTACATCATGAGAAATGCTGGGCTGGATGAAGAACAAGCTGGAATCAAGATATCAATAACCTCAGATATGCAAATGATACCATCCTTATAGCAGAAAGTGGAGAACTAAAGAGCCTCTTAATGAAAGTGAAAGAGGAAAGTCAAAAAGTTGGCTTAAAGCTTAACATTCAGAAAATGAAGATCATGGCATCTGGTCCCATCACTTCATGGCAAATAGATGGGGAAACAATGGAAACAGAGGCAGACTTTATTTTCTTGGGCTCCTAAATCACTGCAGATACTGACTGCAGCCATGAAATTAAAAGACACGTGCTCCTTGGAAGAAAAGTTATGACCAATCTAGACAGCATATTAAAAAGCAGAAGCATTACTTTGCCAACAAAGATCCGTCTAGTCAAAGCTATGGTTTTTTTCCAGTATAGACATGTATGGATATGAGAGCTGAACTATAAAGAAAGCTGAGCACTGAAAAATTGATGCTTTTGAACTGTGGTGTTAGAAAAGACTCTTGAGAGTCCCTTGG
Source organism: Bison bison bison (assembly GCF_000754665.1). Taxonomy (NCBI): domain Eukaryota; kingdom Metazoa; phylum Chordata; class Mammalia; order Artiodactyla; family Bovidae; genus Bison; species Bison bison. The sequence goes on along the minus strand of NW_011489300.1, from coordinate 49,069 downwards.
ACATCAAGGAGATCGAACCAGTCAATCCTAAAAGAAATCAGTCCTGAATATACATTGGAAGGACTGATGTTGAAGCTAAAACTCCAATCCTTTGGGCACTGGATACAAAGAACTGACTCATTTGAAAAGACCCTGATTTTGGGAAAGATTGAAGGCAGGAAGAGAAGGGGATGACAGAGGATGAGATGTTTGGATGGCATCACTGAGTCAGTGTACATGAGTTTGAGTAAACTCCGGGAGTTGGTGATGGACAGGGAGGCCTGGAATGCTGCAGTCCATGGGATCGCAGAGTCGGACACAACTGAGTGACTGAACTGAACTGATTGACTACTAGGGATTATATTAACAACTTCTCATATCAACCCAGTTAGCTTAACTAAGTATGCAAAGTTTCAAACTGTAGGGTTTAATTTTTTGAAATGAGGCTTTTAAAATTGAGTAAACTTTAAAAATATCTCTTTTGGTAGCACACAGTTTGAAAAAAAGATTCTTACATTTTACCAACAGGTTCTTGTCCAGAGAGGCATTTTCATACTTCTTTGCTAGCCTTGAAGATACCGAAAGAGACATAAAGCGAACCATGCCATGAAGAAACCAGGTGATGAGCACTCTGCTTCCTCTTTTCATACTGAGTCAGTGATGCTCTGGGTAAGAATTTCACAAAAATTAGGCAGGAGGTAATAATCTGTCAGTATTTGTTTGAAGATGTCCCTTGATGTCTAAAGAGGATGATTACATCATTTGATTAAGCTTCTAAGTATCCTTCCCCTGACAGAAATTATCCTGCAGCCTAACTCCTCCAACTTTGCCAGGTTGAAGCTGACCTTAAAAAACACAGTTCCAGTTCATGAATAGCTCAAGCCAGGAAGAAGGCAACTATTTTAGCAAAAGCCCAAAGTACCAATTTGTTACAGAACAGTGATTGAAGATTAAATTTCAACCCTCCAGTGGAGCCATAATGGATCCAAGAACACTAAAGTTGAACCCCTAGGCTGGTGACCTATACAAGCCCACAAACAGCTGGTGGGAACATGCCTGCTGTGGCATTTAAGACTCCCATGGAGGTTTGGCTGAAATGGCAACCCAGCATGAGAAGACAGAGAGAAGGTTATGGATGGAAAGTTTCCCTAAGGGCCTTTTCACATTTTTATTTGTTGTGGTGATCACCTGTAAAATTCCTTTTTTAAAAGAATTCCTTTAAGGTATACATTTCATTTGGGAAGGAAATTAAATGTTTCTTCTTTAGAAAACAATATGGGGAAAAACTTGAATATGTCAAAGTATTTATGCTATACAGAAGCCATTCTCACCTGAAAATCAGAATGTACAACAGACCTTTAAGTGATAATCAGTTGATGGTGCTAAAGCAGGTGAACTTCAGCTGTTCATTTTCCTTTTGATAGTTCTCTTTGTTTTTCTCCTGCCACTCTCCGTTTACAATGCAGCAGCTGCTGAGTGTCCCATTGCTGTTCATATCCTGGGAAAGATGCAGCAACCCACTGTGGCCCGTGCCCCTAACTACAGAACTAGTGAAAACCCTAGACAACGACTGAGGCGTTTCTGGTGTACACTTGTATTTTGTTTTCTTCTTCACAGTTATCACTAGCCAATAGCTATGGTTTAATTGATGAAATCGCCTTCATCAGCTATGTTCAAATAACCCACAGGGAGGCAGAAAAAGAAAAATGAAAAATAATGTGAACAGAAAACACAAAATAAAATTTTAGATTTTAATCCTTAATATATCAAGAATCACATTAAAGGTAAACAGTCTACATATGCAAATTGAGAGAGAAATGAGAAAAGTGGATTACAAACCATGACTGTCTTTATGGCATCTATAAGCAACTCACATTAAATGCATGACATAAGCATACAGCTCACTGTTTTCAGTGCAGCATGAGGATCTTTGTCTTTTACTGTCCAATTATATTTATTGTGATTAATGATATATTTGGATTTGTTTATATTATTTGGATTTGTTTATATTGTTCTTGCTTTGTATTTTTGTTTCTTACCATTTCTAGGATTTTACTTCTACTTTCATCCCTTCTTTTGAAATTTCAGTTTTTTTCCCATTTCATTTTATCCCCTTATTAGTTTCAAGGCTTTCTTTTATACAAATAATCAACCTAGACTTTTTAGCATATATACATAAATTATCATTGTCTGAAGTTAATAATCATCTGTTCCTTTTCTCAAACAATACAATCTTAGAACACTATAATTTCCCAAATCAGTATTTTTGCATACAGCTTTATATCTTGACATTGTTATTGTTATTATTTTATTTAATCAATATTTAAGTCTGATTTACCCATATATATATATATATACCTGCTTCTTGTGCCTCATTTCTCAGACATTCTCTATGGGAAAACTTCTCTTTCCTGAAGAATATACTTTTATTTATTTATATTTTTTGAAAAGATTTTTTTTGACGTGGACCATTTTACATGTCTTTATTGAATTTGTTACAATATTGCTTCTGTTGTTATGTTCTGGATTTTTGGCAGTGGGGCACATGTGATCTCAGTTTCCTGACCAGGGATCAAACCCACATCCCCTGCATTGGAAAGTGAAGTCTTAACTATAGTGGTTGTAAAGTCTTAACCACTGCATTGCCAGAAAAGTCCCTGAAGAATATACTTTAAATTTGTTAAATTGAGAGTCTGTTGGTGGCAAATTCTTTCCATTTTTCTTTTTTTTTTTTTTTTTTTCTTCACTTGAAAGTATCTTTATTTCATTCCAACACTTAAAAACATTTCCCATTAAATTTATTCTACTTTCTGCATAATGAAAATATGTTGGATCCCAAAGGTGCTAGTTAGAAGTGAGCTATTGTTTAATCATGTTTCCTCTGAAGGCAATGTCTCCTCCATATCTCTCCAATAGATTTAAAAATCTCTCTACATTCTTGAAGCTTTGAGGATTGACTCTGATGTATTTTTGTGTCTTTTCATCTATCTTCCTTGGTAAATTTTGGTCTTCCATAACGTGATGATTGATGTGATGTTTTGCATCAGTTCTGGAAAATTCTCAGCTAAAATCCTCTCTAAATAGTTACACTTGTATTCTGCCTCTCTTCTTTTTTTCCCTTCCAGAACTCTATTCAGGAACACAGAACTTCTCATTCCATCTTCCTGTCCTTTAATCTTCTATATTTTCTTGTTTTTCTGAATTGCATTCTGTATAATATCTTCACAAATTATTTTCCCATTCATTATTTTTCTCCACTGTTTTAAATCTGGTAAACCCACTCACTGAGTTTTTAAAAAAATTAATGTTATATATGCATGTATGCAAAGTCCCTTCAGTCGTGTCTGACTTTTTGTGACCCTGTAGACTGTAGCCCACCAGGCTCCTCTGTCTATGGAATTCTTCAGGCAAGCATCCTGGAGTGGGTAGCCATTCCCTTCTCCAGAGGATCTTGCCAACCCAGGGATCAAACCCAGTTCTCTCGCATTGTAGGCAGATTCTTTACTGTCTGAGCCACCAGGGAAGCCCCAATATTATGTATATTTTTCTATTCATTCTATTTGATTTTTTTCAAATACTTAGTCATTTTGCTCTTTCCTTAGCTCAAACCTCTCTTTTACTTGGAGCATTTAAATTTATGCTTCTTTCCTGTTCTGTGCCTGACAGGAGTTTGTGAGTTTGATTCTGTTATTTGATTAATCATTGTGAGTTTAATCTTTGTGAGTTTGATTCAGTTACTTGATTAATCCTTGATTTACAGGTATGGTCCCTTGGTTCTTTGTATATTCTGAATTGTTTACTGTGAATCTAGTGCCTTGGAACTTTATCTTTGGGAAATTTTATGATTTATTTTGATGACATATTAACCCCTCTCCCAACCCAAAGGATTTTCTTTTCTTTTGGATTTTTATTTGCATTTGCATCTCTCAAGTGGTGTGAATTTATTTTACAAATCCTTGTGAGGACTAATCTATTTTAATGAATATCGAGGACCTGTTTTAATTTTTTTTCCACCTAAGACTAAGGTTGTTGTTGTTTGGTCCTTATGTCCTGTCTGACTCTTTCGGACTATAACCCATGAGGTTCCTCTGTCCCTGGAATTTCTCAGGCAGGAATACTGGAATGGGTTGCCATTTCCTACTCCAGGGAGTCTTCCTGACCCAGGGATTGAGCCCAGGTCACCTGTATTGGCAGATGGGTTCTTTACCACTGAGCCACCTGCAAAGCCTGAGACTAAGGCTAGAGGCAGACAATTTTGCTTGTTTGTTGGGAATAGGTTTTGCTCTACTTCTCACCTTCACTTTGAGGTTATATCTGAGTGGGCTTCCAGTTTTATGAGAAGGGTCTTCTGTTAGACTCCCAGATTGGAGAGTCATTTGGAATTTGTCTCTTTTTCTCCATTCTTTGAGTTTTGAAAACGAAGTTCAAGTTTAGAAGAACTTAGTTTCTTGTTAACTCACTGATGCAACTAAAACATCTTTTAAATCTGACACTCACAATTGTTTTTTAACAGCAGTGATGTTCAGGGAAATTATTCTACCATTCTGGCAGAAATACATCTTCCAAAGATATTTCTGATCTCAAATAATATATTGCCTCTATTATGTGTTCCTCTTACGGAATTTAAAGAAGTCTTATTTCAAGGAAACAAAATTCCACTGATATGCTTTATTAGGGAACTAATGACATAGGTCCTCTCTATTCTGAGGCAAAGTAGGAACTTGAACACATTTCATTTCCATCAAGCAGTATTACTGTTTAATGTTAAATATTGGAACAAATAAGAAATCTTTGAAAATAGTGATTGAAATTTGATTTTTCATTACTGAATTATGCATTTTTAGAAACTCAGGAATCAGCCTATGTTAAGTCGAAAAACTAACGCATGCTGTTTGTCATCATGCAAATGTTAGAGGGCAAAACAGTCTGAGGCATAAGATATAATATTTAATAATCCAGGGCTTGGGTCAGCTTATATTTGTATCAGACGGCACACATGCAAAGAGTATAGCAGTATTTTGCATATTGTAGCTCTACAATAAATATCTGTCAAACAAGATTCTCTTTTCTTTTTGACAAAGAGAAATTGCTGTGAAAATATTTGGTGGGACATCTTGGTTTAAATCATGATAGACTGAGTACATAAAATGGGCATTTACATGAGTTGGAGGAAATAAGGCAAGTGGTTTGACAAGTGAAGTGAGAGAGGTAACTCCTGAGCTGGGAAACAAGGACATGAATAATGGAACAATTTTCATGGTATATTTCTGCATTAATGTGATAAAAATGGTAATACGAGCCTGATTATTCTCCCCTCAGTTATTGACTGCTACATAACTTGTACACGGAAGGAGACTTGGAGTTTTTATTTCTTTGTCTCCAGCACAACCAGCACCATCTGTTTTTCCTCTTATAGCCATCTCTCCATGGCAACATGTATCGATTTACCAGCAAGATTGCAACTGTATGGCCAACTTTATGTAACTCTGTACTGCCAACCATGAATCCAGCAATTTTCTTTCTCTACCTTGGTTTTCACAGTCACCCTCCAGTGACTGCGTTGCTGCATTTTAGGGCACTCTACACAGAGGGGAGAGTAGTGTTTTTTAGTGAAAGGTGCCTTTTATCCCAGCAGCTATCTCAGGGCCAAAACGTCTCCAGCAGTTGTTTTGTGAAAGTTAAGACCCGGCTGGCAACTAAAAGTGTACGTACTTGTCAACAGCATTCACTGAGATCTCAGTGTATCAAACCAGACAAAAGATATGCCAGAAAGCTGGCATTAAGTTCAAAAATGGCATGTTCCTTTTCCATTGGGCCCATGTTGTGCCATTCCTGACTGGCACGGCGATTTAATGAGACCTGGATGCTTCTTTGGTCATTGAATAGTGCCATCCGTCACAACAAAAACATGAATGAATTGCTCATCAAGACTGGACTTTCTTTCATCTTTATGGTTGAACTAAGAAGAGCTTGCAGGCATTGCACTATGACAGATAGCCAATGCAAGGAAACCACTGAACTCCATCAAGAGATTATCTGATGCATGTTGTGAGCAGCTTGGCAAAATTATAAACTGGCATTTTTCCAGTGGAAATCTGGAGTTAGAATATTCTTTTTATTCTCATAAGTACTAAATCAATTAGAATAAATCTTCAAGGAAGCAAGAAAAGGGAGACATATTAATACTTAGAAAGTAAAACAGAAAATATTAGAACTGATTGTGATATGTAAAAGTAGCCCAAACTACGTTCAGCGAGGTCTTTATTCTGTACTTCCTCAACAGCTGCATCTGTGGCTCTATACTATTTAGCATGTGTTGAATTCAGCAGTTGTATATTGGGTAAATGAATTACACTCTGGATTAAAGCACAAGGAACTCAATGGAAAGACCCACATCCTCAACTACTTAGGTATTTTGCAGATAGTAAGACTGATTGAAAACATGTGCAAAGAAACGTGATCAAAAGATTGCTTTTCCACCCAAATAGAGTAAAGGTATTCCATCACAAGAGAGATGTTACTCAAGCCAATGGTTCAGGATCAAATAAAATGGACATGACAAGCAATATCTCGGATCTCAAGGTTTGGCTAACAATATTTCAGGAATAAACATATTTTGCCCATTTTCCACCTGATTTCTGCATCCAACAGTCTTCTTGCTGAAACTCCTGGGAAAGTGATGGTTTGGTTTTTACAATGAAGTACCTCTTTTATCTCTGCAAATCAAATTACAAATTTATTTCCAAAGAGTTCAAAACACCTGTTCAAATGTAATAGATTTCTGTCCTCTCTGATCTTTGTAGGTTGAGCTAAAAGCTAATGTCAGAAACAAGCCCTATTCCAGCACCAAACACTCAGGCAATATAATGCTAACTTGTCTTGGCTTTTAAGATCCTTCTCTTATTTTCTCTTCTATAATAATTACTAAGGCACAGATAGGCATCATTTCCACAGCTGTTTTGATTTTCCTCTTTGTCATAGTTCAATTGCACTGATATTTCAAACCAACTAGTCCATGGCTTAAATAACAACAAAACAAAACCCCTATGACAATATAACACTGTGTCATGTGTGTTTATATAACACACACACACACACACATATAACAGTGTTATATAACACTGTGTTATATATTTAGTCAAGGACTAAGTATGGGGCCACCACCCAAAGCCAACAGTCAAGTTGAAGAGATGGAAACAACATCAGCCATACAAATACTGAAGAGCAGTGAAGGACGGAAATAAGAGCATGACAGAGGCAACATCAGAAACCTCCAAAAGATCATTAGTAGCTTTGAAGTGCTTCTGGGCAACAGAGTCAGGACTTATAAATGAAATAAGGAATTTACATCGTTTTCCTTGGCCAGCCAAAGACACATTTGACCTGTTCTTCTTGTGCATACTCATTCTCCTCCTCATCTTCTGTACAAAGGAGATCCTATTCTAAGAATCTTTAAAAATCCCTTACAATGTATAGCACATCTAATTTTAGAGGAACACATTAAATGCACCAGTCTTTTTATTTGTATAAAATGCAACTTTCATTTTTGCCTCAGAGAAGTTTAATAAATAGGATGTTTCCTTTGAGAAACTTCTCTTTAAAAATTATTTCTACTCTTCATCTCCAGACAAGCATTGTTTAAAGTAACTGTCTCACTGCTTGTACAGAAGGTCTCAAATTATAAAGTTCAATTCATCCAACATCCATGATGTTCCAGGAACCAATCTAGGCAATGCCAGAGATGAAAATACAAAAGGAAAGAAATCAGTATTGTCTTAAAAGGGCTTGAAAACCTAATAGGAGCCATAGAGTCAAGTTCCTAAATGATGGAGCAGAATGAGATGAATGACATAAAAGAAGTGAAAACCAAGTGCTGTCCTAGCTCGGGGAGGACATGAAATTACAGCTTTTTGAGTGCTGTCCACATTTTTCAAAGGAAAAGGGAAAACTGGTATGAAAATGAAAGAGTAAACGCCTTGTTAAGGCTGTGGATTGACAGCAAATAGTGAAGCAAAAGAGAAATGTTTATCAACAAAAATGACATGATTGGAGATATGAGCAGAAGGGCAATGCATGTACACATACAAACTATAATCCTAAGAGTTTTCTAATAACTAGTTGGTCTGCCACACTAGTCCTTATCTCACTAGTAATAGCATTTCCTCCTGGTTTAATTTGTGTATTCTTTCTTTCACTAAACACATACTGGGTGATCTGCTAGACTCTCGAGGTACAAGGTGAGTGAAAGGACACTCTTTTCATGAATCTTGCATTTCTAGAAACATGAGGCTGCCACAAGACAAGCATGCAGATGTGAGTACATGTATATATTTGTACATGTAAATATAACCTCTCAAGTATTTGAATAAAATTAATTCAAAGACACTTATCTAGAAGTAAAGATCATTTAAGAGAGAAAAGACAGACAGAGAGGGAGAGAAACCTGGAAGGGGCGGGGGGTGGGGAGTCTAGGAGAGAGATGAGAAGAGAGCCCATCTGGATAAAGGAAAGGAGTCAACAAGCCAGCATAAGAAAAAGAGAATTTGTTTGCCGTCAGTCAAATGATTGCAACATGGACTCGTGTTGTCAGATTTCTGAGCAGAATTTTTCCTTCTCAGGTGAAAATACAAAATGTTGAAATGTCTGTATCAGCAGATAGCTGATTCTACCTAATAACATCCTTTGCAAACTTCAAGGCTGTAGGCAGAAAGATGAAGGGACATACCTGTTGCTGAAGCTAGATTTCATACAAGATGAAAACAAATACAGGATTTTAAATTAGAAAAGAAAATAACTTGGGTAGTAGAGAGGCCAGAAGAAAAGGGCTACAGTGGGGAACAGACTACCCAATTGGATTTCAAGAGGTGGATGTCACTTGATAAAGGAATTTCCTAACAACACTTTTTACTGAGTGTCTGATGAGGACAAGAGCTGTTCCTGAAGGGCCCTATGAATCTGATGAATCAGATTTTAGGGAACATTGTGGAGCTTTTGGCTTCCCTAGTGGCTCAGATGGTAAAATTCTGCCTGCTATGTAGGAGACCCGTGTTCGATCCCTGGGTCAGGAAGACCCCCTGGAGAAGAGAATGGCCACCCACTCCAGTCTGTTTGCCTGGAGATTTCCATGGACAGAGGAGCCTGGCAGGTTACAATCCATGGAGTCACAGAGTCAGACACAACTAAGCAACTAACAGCTTCACTACAGAGTTTGCATGAAAAATGAAAGTATTAACCAAATCTGTAAAAATGTATTCATTCTTACAGTCAATGAAATATTTGCAAAACCTGCTTAATTTCTCTAAAGGGAGTCTTAGGTAGAGTGGACTTTTGCAATTAAATATGTGGAGAGAAGCATGAATGACTGAAAAATATTACTATTGAGGTTTCTTGTTTTCCTGTAATTTATTGAAAATTGTATTATAAAAAACAGGTACTTTCTAAGAGGAAATTAAACCATCTATACTCAACACTTTGACTAGCTTACAGTTCTCTTTCCCAAATTTTTTTTTTGTTTATCTTTTGTGTATATTAAAAATTATAAACAAACAAAATGCATCGTTACATCTGACTTTTTCACTTAACATGATATAAAATTTTGTGTTATTAGAGTTGTTGTAACTGTCTGGGGAGGCCTTACAAATAGCTGTGGAAAGAAAAGAAGCAAAAAGCAAAGGAAAAAAGGAAAGATATAAGCATCTGAATGCAGAGTTCCAAAGAATAGCATGAAGAGATAAGAAAGCCTTCCTCAGCAATCAATGCAAAGAAATAGAAGAAAACAACAGAATGGGAAGGACTAGAGATCTCTTCAAGAAAATTAGAGATACCAGGGGAACATTTCATGCAAAGATGGGCTCTATAAAGGACAGAAATGGTATGGCCCTAACAGAAGCAGAAGATATTAAGAAGAGGTGGCAAGAATACACAGAAGAACTGTACAAAAAATATCTTCATGACCCAGATAATCACGATGGTGTGATCACTCACCTAGAGCCAGACATCCTGGAATGGGAAGTCAAGTGGGCCTTAGAAAGCATCACTACGAACAAAGCTAGTGGAGGTAATGGAATTCCAGTTGAGCTATTTCAAATCCTGGAAGATGATGCTGTGAAAGTGCTTCACTCAATATGCCAGCAAATTTGGAAAACTCAGCAGTGGCCACAGGACTGGAGAAGGTCAGTTTTCATTCCAATCCCAAAGAAAGGCAATGCAAAAGAATGCTCAAACTACCGCACAATTCCATGCATCTCACACACTAGTAAAGTAATGCTCAAAATTCTCCAAGCCAGGCTTCAGCAATACATGAACCATGAACTTCCAGATGTTCAAGCTGGTTTTAGAAAAGGCAGAGGAACCAGAGATCAAATTGCCAACATCCACTGGATCATTGAAAAAGCAAGAGAGTTCCAGAAAAATATCTATTTCTGCTTTATTGACTATGCCAAAACCTTTGACTGTGTGGATCACAATAAACTGTGGAAAATTCTGAAAGAGATGGGAATACCAGACCACCTAACCTGCCTCTTGAGAAACCTGTATGCAGGTCAGGAAGCAACAGTTAGAAAAGGACATGGAACAACAGACTGGTTCCAAATAGGAAAAGGAGTATGTCAAGGCTGGATATTGTCACCCTGCTTATCTAACTTCTATGCAGAGTACATCATGAGAAACGCTGGGCTGGAAGAAGCACAAGCTGGAATCAAGATTGTCGGGAGAAATATCAATAACCTCAGATATGCAGATGACAGCACCCTTATGGCAGAAAGTGAAGAGAAACTAAAAAGCCTCTTGATGAAAGTGAAAGAGGAGAGTGAAAAAGTTGGCTTAAAGCTCAACATTCAGAAAACAAAGATCATGGTATCTGGTCCCATCACTTCATGGCAAATAGATGGGGAAACAGTGGAAACAGTGTCAGACTTTATTTTTTGGGGCTCCTAAATCATTGCTATGGTGACTGCAGCCATGAAATTAAAAGACGCTTACTCCTTGGAAGAAGGTTGTGACCAACCTAGATAGTGTATTCAAAAGCAGAGACATTACTTTGCCAATAAAGGTCCGTCTAGTCAAGGCTATGGTTCTTCCAGTGGTCATGTATGAATGTGAGAGTTGGACTGTGAAGAAAGCTGAGCACCAAAGAACTGATGCTTTTGAACTGTGATGTTGGAGGAGACTCTTGAGAGTTCCTTGGACTGCAAGGAGATCTACCCAGTCCATTCTAAAGGAGATCAGTCATGGGTGTTCTTTGGAAGGACTGATGCTAAAGCTGAAACTCCAATACTTTGGCCATCTCATGTGAAGAGTTGACTCATTGGAAAAGACTCTGATGCTGGGAGGGATTGGAGGCAGGAGGAGAAGGGGATGCAGAGGATGAGATGGCTGGATGGCATCACCGACTCAATGGACATGAGTCTGAGTGAACTCGGGGAGTTGGTGATGGACAGGGAGGCCTGGCATGCTGCGACTCATGGGGTCGCAAAGAGTCAGACATGACTGGGCAACTGAACTGAACTGATCTGTAATTTACTGAGGTACATTCTATTTCACCAGCGTGACATGCCATAATGTGTGTGTGTGTGCTCAGTTGCTAAGTCATGTCTGACTCTTTGTGACCCTATGGACTGTAGCATGCCAGGCCACTCTGTCTATGTGACTTCCCAAGCAAGAATACTGGAGGGGTTGCAATTTTCTTCTCCACGGTCTCCTCCCAGATCAGGGATTGAACCTATGTCTCCTGCATTGGCAGGATCTTTACCACTGATCCACCAGGGAAGCCCTATGCCATAATTTACCTAATATTTTTATTTCAGTGGGGACTTTTTTCAGTAACATGCACTGAGCATTTACAAGTGCCAGGTGGGCTGTGGGTGGCACATGGACGCAGGGACAAATGGGACTCAGAGCTAGCCCTGGAGTGGTGTGAGGACCCACCCAGAGGGGCGGCAAGGTGTTCTGATGGCAGTGACCCTGGCTGGGGAAGGGCTGAACCGAGTCTTGACAGGGAGGTAACAGACTGGAAACCTAATCTACTTCTTTAAGATTACTGTCCTTCTTAACCAATGTTCCCAAGTCCTGTATTCATACTTGGCAAACTGTGAACTATGTTTCAAACAGTAAAATACTTGAACATATTTTCAATTTATTTACAAAAGCTCAACTTTAACAACAGCAGGTTTACTTTGCAGACTCAGGAAGAATAAGGGGATTATCAGAAAAAATATTCATCACCATTTGGTCACTGCAGAAACTGAATTTCTGTTCACTTATGTCCAGGAAAGAGCAAAAGAGTAGGCAGGTAGTATGGACAGGTGGTGCAAGATGAACAACCCAAGGGATCACAGACCAACAGAGGTTGTGTTTTTACCTTCAGCTCTAAGTAAAAGGTTTAGAAACTAAGACTTCATACATTCTAAGTGTGGAATGTGGACCTGTGAGCTGGTGAGTACTGGTTAGTGCACAGAACGCCATGCCCCACGGAGAACTACAGAGTCTGAACCTGTATTTTAACATGATTCCCAAGTGACTTGTATGCTCATTCAAATCTGAGAAGCAGTGCCCCAGAGACCACCTCCATTGTGACAACATGCCATGCAGAGTGCCAATCCTTGTGGTTATAGAAACAGCAAACCCAGGACCCTCCTTACAGCCTAGAGCCCAGTGGGAGCCGACCCTTTATATTGTGTTTGCTTGCGGGTGATCAGAGAAGCAGTTTTATCACATGTTTAGACCATCATTGAGCTGGTGGCTAGGCACCAATTAAGTAATGGCCTTGAAATTCTACAAGCATTTTAAAGCCAATTCAAACAATAGAAATGTAATCACTAAAATCACAGGATACAGCCTTCTGTTTCTCATCAGCACCAGCCTAGTGACCTCTTGAGTTTTTCCTTTCAATGAGAAATGAATAAACAGGAAAAAGTTCCTGATTGTCAACTGAAGCTGCCATAAGCCAGGGCCTCATTTTGACTAATTATTGATGATATTCCTCCTGACACAATGTTCTTTTAGTTATCTTTGTCTCTGACAAACACATACAGGAGAAAATTGAGCCTCTCAGGGCTGGAGGCAAGGAGATATGGTCCTGTGTTAATAACCCATCAGGAGCTACCAGAGGGAGATGAACCACGGGGAGACCTCTCCAAGGACAAGGATGAAGTCACCATGCTACCAATAGTAGAAGATTTAAGATTTGTCTGATCACTGGGGACATGAGCAAGTCACTCAAAATGTATCTAATCGTAGCAGCTGCTGGTGCCATTGTGGGCACAACTGTACCTCATTAACAACTTCACCCTCATCTGACTTCTTTGCATGTGTCCCTCAATCTGTCTTTAGACCTTAGACAACAGGGACGAAAAGGGTTGTCTCTGATGCAGGCTCAGCTGTGCCAGATACTCACAAGTCCACTTTCCTCCCTGGCATCACACCCCAGATAATAGAATATTCATTGTTCATTTAAAACCATATGCTCCACTGGCACAAATCCCATCATTTAATATTTAAAGCCAAGGTGGATCTCCTGATACCCGCTGTCAGAATACCAGGGATGGTGTGCTGAGTGTAATGGCAAGACTGAACCGTTACTTCATATTTCTTTTTGTTGTCTTTGCAATATTTTGTAAGTTTACGCTTAAATAGAATGAAATAAATATAAAATATTTCATCCAGAGCAATCTAGAGACTTCTGATTTAAAACAGTGCCTAGTTCAATATTCATGACATGGCCTTTCCGAATTCACCCAATGATAATGAAGAAGACACCAAAACGGTGAAAATTCAGACAATGGCATCACAGACCAAGGGCCCAGGACAGAATCTGGGAGAAATAATCACCGATGGGACTGGGTCCAAAAGCACAACTAACACCCATTTGTGCTTTGTTGTTTGGAAACCACACAAACCTGCAATTGTGAATATAGATACCCAGGTGCCCCCACGACCCTCACTTGGGTATCTCACCATGTGCGCCTGAGATCAGAAACGCAAGATTCATAGCATCTCTAAAACTAGCTTCTGCTTGCTTAGGTATAAGCCAATGGAAAACATCAGCTTTGCCCCCATGAATGCTTTTTCCTACATCCATTCCAACTAGGAAGCTCAGAAAATGGGTGGGATTGCAATATGAGTGGCCTGATGAAGGTCGTGAATCTTACCGTCTAATTCTGATATGGATACGGGCATGAGAGTAATGCATTAACCTACTGTAGATACAAGTAGAAACAGAAGCAGTCCTGGAAGCAGTGCATCCGGGGAATGTAGTTTTTCTATATTGCATGACCCCTCAGTTCAGTTCAGTAGCTCTGTCATGTCTGACTCTTTATGACCCCATGGACTGCAGCATGCCAGGCCTCCCTGTCCATCACCAACTCCTGGAGTTTATTCAAACTCATGTCCATTGAGTCGCTGATGCCATCCAACCATCTTATCCTCTGTCCCCCTTCTCCTCCCGCCTTCAATCTTTCCCAGCATCAGGGTCTTTTCAAATGAGTCAACTCTTTGCATCAAGTGGCCAAAGGATTGTAGTTTCAGCTTCAGTCCTTCCAAAGAATACTCAGGACTGATTTCCTTTAGGATGAACTGGCTGGATCTCCTTGCAGTCCAAGGGACTCTCAAGTGTCTTCTCCAACACCACGGTTCAAAAGCATCAATTCCAGGGTGCTCAGGGCTGGTTCACTGGGATGACCCTGAGGGATGGGATGGGAGGGAGGTGGAAGAGGGGGTTCAGGATGCGAACACATGTACATCCATGGCTGATTCATATCAACGTATGGCAAAAACCACTATAGTATTGTAAAGTAATTAGCCTCCAATTAAATAAATTAATTTTATTTGAAAAAAAAGCATCAATTCTTTGGTGTTCAGCTTTCTTTATAGTCGAACTCTCACATCCACACATGACCACTCGAAAAACCATAGCCTTGACTGGACGGACTTTTGTTGGCAAAGTAATGTCTCTGCTTTTTAATATGCTGTCTAGGTTGGTCATAACTTTTCTTCCAAGGAGTAAGGGTCTTTTAATTTCATGGCTGCAATCACCATCTGCAGTGATTTTGGAGCCCAAAAAAATAAAGTCTGTCACTGTTTCCGTTGTTTCAACCCATCTATTTCCCATGAAGTGATGGGGCCAGATGCCATGATCTTTGTTTTCTGAATGTTGAACTTTAAGCCAACTTTTTCACTCTCCTCTTTCACTTTCAGAGGCTCTTTAGTTCTTCTTCACTTTCTACCATAAATGTGGTACTATCTGCATATCTGAGGTTATTGATATTTCTCCTGCAATCTTGATTCCAGCTTGTGCTTCATCCAACCCAGTGTTTCTCATGATGTACTCTGCATATAAGTTAGATAAGCAGGGTGACAATACACAGCCTTGACATACTCCTTTCCATATTTGAAACAAGTCTGTTGTTCCATTTCTAGTTCTAACTGTTGCTTCCTGACCTGCGTACAGGTTTCTCAAGAGACAGGTCAGGTGGTCTGGTATTCCCATCTCCTTCAGAATTTTCCACAGTTTATTGTGATCCACACAGTCAAAGGTTTTGGCATAGTCAATAAAGCAGAAACAGATGTTTTTTCTGGAACTCTCTTGCTTTTTGATGATCCAGTGGATGTTGGCAATTTGATCTCTGGTTCCTCTGCCTTTTCTAAAACCAGCTTGAACATCTGGAAGTTCACGGTTCATGTATTGCTGAAGCCTGGCTTGGAGAATTTTGAGCATTACTTTACTAGCGTGTGAGATGAGTGCAATTGTGCGGTAGTTTGAGCATTCTTTGGCATTGTCTTTCTTTGGGATTGAAATGAAAACGGACCTTTTCCAGTCCTGTGGCCACTGCTGAGTTTTCCAAATGTGCTATCATATTGAGTGCAGCACTTTCACAGCATCATCTTTCAGGATTTGAAATAGCTCAGCTGGAATCCCATCACCTCCACTAGCTTTGTAGGTAGTGATGCTTTCTAAAGCCACTTGACTTCCCATTCCAGGATGTCTGGCTCTAGGTGAGTGATCACACCATCATAATTATCTGGGTCATGAAGATCTTTTTTGTACAGTTCTTCTGTGTATTCTTGCCACCTCTTCTTAATATCTTCTGCTTCTGTTAGGTTCATACCATTTCTGTCCTTTATAGAGCCCATCTTTGCATGAAGTGTTCCCCTGGTATCTCTAATTTTCTTGAAGTCTTTCCCATCTATTGTTTTCCTCTATTTCTTTGCATTGATCACTGAGGAAGGCTTTCCTATCTTTCCTTGCTATTCTTTGGAACTCTGCATTTAAATGGGTATATCTTTCCTTTTCTCTTTTGCTTTTTCCTTATGTTCTTTTCACAGCTATTTGTAAGGCCTCCTCAGAGAGCCATTTTGCTTTTTTGCATTTCTTTTTCTTGGGGATGGTCTTGATTCTTGTCTCTTGTACAATGTCATGAACCTCTGTCCATACTTCATCAGGCACTCTGTCTGTCAGATCTAGTCCCTTAAATCCATTTAGGTCATACCTGAATGGTCTAGTGGTTTTCCCTACTTTCTTCAATGTGAGTCTAAATTTGGCAATGAGTTCATGATCTGAGCCGTAGTCAGCTTCCGGTCTTGTTTTTGCTGACTCTATAGAGCTTCTCCATCTTTTGCTGCAAAGAATATAATCAATATGTTTTGGTATTGACCATCTGGTAATATCCATGTGTATAGTCTTCTCTTGTGTTGTTGGAAGAGGGTGTTTGCTATGACCAGTGCATTCTCTTGGCAAAACTCTATTAGCCTTTGTCTGGCTTCATTCTGTACTCCAAGGCCAAATTTGCCAATTACTCCAGCTATCCAGCAGCAAAAGGCCTGTGTGCCTGTGAAAAATCAGGCTTGAATGACTGTTTATACTTAAGGAAATATATTTTAAAATAATAATTAGTCATTTGGATTGCTCAGATTGGCAAAATACTTAAAGACTGACAGTATTCAGCATTAGTGAGGGTGTGAAGCAACAATCATATTTATATATTTTTGGCATGATTTATATAGTGCCTTTTTGAAAAGTATTTGGATCTTGCATTAATTCAATAAATACTCATATACCTTTGATTAATTAATTTTATTTCTAGGATTATATCTGACTAAAAGACATTTTGCACACATATGCAAAGGGCTCTGTGTATAAAGATACACAGAGCAGTGTTCAGCATAATAGTAAAAAAAAAAAAAAACTAGAAAGAAAATTAAGTGTGGGAGGCAGGTTCAGGAGGGAGGAGACATATGTATACCTGCAGCTGACTCATGCTGATGTATGGCAGAAACCAACACAATACTGTAAAACAATTATCCTTCAATTAAGAAAAGGAAAGGAAAAAAAAAAAGAAAGATTGTTGAGAAAATTTTCACATAAATTATTGCATATCAGTCCCATGAGGCTATTAGAAAGAATGCAATAGATTTATATTCACTAAGATAAGAGATGTGCTCATTGTAAAAGACCAGATTTAAAAAATAAGTTGTGGAACAGTATGTTTTCTGTACATTATTCAAGTAAGAAAATTTAAAGGTTGGTGTATATACCTATTTATTTTAGTGTGCATAATATACATGCATCTTTGGACTGTAGGAAATATGCGCTATATACGAGACAGCAAAAGAGACACTGATGTATAGAACAGTCTTATGAACTCTATGGGAGAGGGAGAGGGTGGGAAGATTTGGGAGAATGGCATTGAAACATGTAAAATATCATGTATGAAACAAGATGCCAGTCCAGGTTCGATGCACGATACTGGATGCTTGGGGCTAGTGCACTGGGACGACCCAGAGGGATGGTATGGGGAGGGAGGAGGGAGGAGGGTTCAGGATGGGGAACACATATATACCTGTGGCGGATTCATTTTGATATTTGGCAAAACTAATACAATTATGTAAAGTTTAAAAATTAAATAAATTGAAAAAAATAAAAATAAATAAATAAATAATGTGATGCATAGTGGAGATCTGGGAAAATATACAAGCAACTTTAAAGAAGTTAAACCTTGAGGAACCTTATTTCAGGGAAAAATAAGGCTAAAACGGAATCCTAATTATTTGTGCTCTACAACTCTATGTTATCTATATTTTTGAAATGAATATTTAAAGTTTTGTGAGGAAAAGTAAAAAAAAAAAATAAGGCCTTAAGGATATATAAAAGTATAAAGCTTTAAACTGGTTATGTCTGAATGTTCAGATTCTGGATTTAAGTTTCTTATAATATTTCTGTATTTCCCAATGTTCTATAATGAAGATATAATATCATCATAATCACAAAAAATTATCTTTTAAATTTAGCATGCAATTTTGATCCTAACATCATAGTAAAGAAGAAAACATAACTTGCAAAAAAGCACACAAATATTAACAGGAATTCTGTTTGGTTGATGACACTCCCAGATAATATTACTATTTTGGTGTTCTCCTATTTCACTGCACTTGAGAAATTTTCTATATGTTATAATTTTGCACTATGAACAATAGATACAAAAAAAATAAACTAAAACTTTCAAAACTCTGGGATATGTGGGCCAAAACAGTTATATATTACCAAACATATAAAATAGAAGGAACGTTAAAATGGTAAAAGAATTAAATTCAGGAAATTAGTTTGAGAATTTCAGTTTTCTATGTACCAAGGGTGTTACATATTGGCAAAAATTTTGCCAAAGTATCTTATTAAAGAGTCTATCTACAGCAGATTAAAGATCAGCATTTTCTCTGGGTGCTAAAAGTATGGTGCCCAGGAACTGTCACATTCTAGACCAATGTGACAGACAATTCTAGCATCTACGGTCATGCATGCTCAAACCCTTTCTGTGATTACACTAATCTCAGTGGGGCTCTGCAACCTGATGGACGGAGTCTCCTATGGGGCCTTCAGTGCCACCTCTGAACCACTGCTTACATAGAAACTGAAGGCATGATCCATAAAGCTAAGTTTTCAGAACTCTCTTCCATGTTCCTTCTGGAATGGACATGGAAGGAAAATAAATGATCCCTTAATTCTCTAAACATTAAACAAGCCAGGTGGACCAAAGCAAGGCAAATAGCCTGGAATGCTAGCAAAAGCCAGTAGGTGACAAACTGACTCAGCAAAATGACTTGAGTGAGGAACTAGCAGCATCGCTGGGAGTCTCAGGCAGAAGATGGCTTGCTGCAGAAGAAGTAGAGAAGAAAATTCCACTGCCAAAATATGAAACAATCCAAACCCTATCATTTACAGCCTTAGAGAAGACATTTATAAAGCAAGAGTAGGATGCTCTAAGGAAGAACTAGAAACACAGTAATGAACTTTCAGAAATTTAAAAATATAGCAATAATAGAAAACTCATTAAGTAGGATAAACCTGAGAAAATATTTCAGAAAATATAATTAAAAATAAGACAATAGGAGAAAAAGGATGAGAGATACAATAACTAAATAATAAGAGTTCCTAAAGAAGCAAAAACAACAACAAAAAGAAACCCAAATAATTTAATAAAATATCTCAGTGCTCAAGAATAAACTTCTAGATGAGACCTCCTCCTCTTCAACCAAGGGCTCAGCAAGATGGGTGAAAGTCACCCTCACAAGCTCCATCATTTTGATGTTTCAGGACATAGAAGAAGAAGTTATCCTTTCTTTTCTTTGCTTTTGGGGAGTGGGAGGTTATATAAATATACAAACAAAGGACATAAACTCACAATGCACTGGACTTCTTCATGGTTTCAACAAATGAAAGGAATTCCTTTAAAGGTTAGGTAGCGTTTGATGATATATATATATATATATATATATATATTTATGTATGTATGTATATAGAGAGTCAAACACAAATGAGTGACTGAACACACACATATATATTTATACATAATCATATCATATATATAATTATACATATATAAAATACACAGACACATGTGTGTGTGTGTGCTCAGTTGTTTCAGTCATGTCCGACTCTTTGCAACCCTATGGAGATAGCCCACCAGGCTCCTCTGTCTATGGGATTCTCCAGGCAAGAATACTAGAGTGGGTTGCCATGCCCTCCTCCAGGGGATCTTTCCAACCTGGGGATCGAACCTGTGTCTCTTATGTCTCCTGCATTGACAGCCAGGTTCTTTACCACTAGTGCCATCTGGGAAGCACACACACACACACACACACACATCTATATATATTCTAAGTCACTTCAGTCGTGTCTGTCTCTTTGTGACCCTATGGACTATAGCCTGCTAAGCTCCTCTGTCCATAGGATTCTCCAGGCAAGAATACTGGAGTGGGTCACCATTTCCTTCCCCAATCTCTTTCTCTCTCTCTCTCTCTCTCTATATATATATATATCAGAGAAGGCAATGGCACCCCACTCCACTACTCTTGCTTGGAAAATCCCACAGACAGAGGAACCTGGTAGGCTGCAGTCCATGGGGTTGCTAAGAGTCGGACACGACTGAGCGACTTCCCTTTCACTTTTCACTTTCATGCACTGGAGAAGGAAATGGCACCCCACTCCAGTGTTCTTGCCTGGAGAATCCCAGGGACGGGGGAGCCTGGTGGGCTGCCGTCTCTGGGGTCGCACAGAGCCGGACACGACTGAAGCGACTCAGCATAGCATAGCATATATACACATGCTGCTGATTTTCCAGGCCAGAGTACTGGGTGGGGTGCCGTTGCCTTCTCCAAGACACTGAATAATGATCCATCAGAAGGTTACGATTTTTAACAACTGGCAAATGGTTAGAGGTAATTATGCAGGTGAGGATTGGGTTGAGAGTGATGGGAGAAAATGAAAAATACTAAATCCCCCTTTTTTATGGTGGATATTAATTGCTAATTGCATAAAGCTAAAAAAACCCAGCCAGAAGTAGCTCAAGCATGTTATTGACTGATTTGGAAATAAACACAAAAAGAAACAATTAGAAGATTTATAAACTTTCCTTTTGAGAGCAGGAATTAGGAATCAGGCAAGAGATGGATATTTTCAATGTTGTTGAATTAGTTGACTGTTAAATTTTATAAATGTATGTATTATACATATGCACCTTATATATATTGTACATGTTATACATTATATTATATATCATGCAAATATTATATATTCATTTATAGATTATATATACATATTTATATATGTATATATAAATATGTATATATAAATAAATATATAAATATGTGTATATAAAACAAAGTTATAAATGTATAACTTCAATTAAAAAAATTTTTAAAGCCATAACAGTTGTTATGAATATTCATTGGAAGGACTTATGCTGAAGCTGAAACTCGAATACTTTGGCCACCTGATGCAAAGAACTGACTCATTTGAAAAGACCTTGATGCTGGGAAAGATTGAGGGCAGGAGGAGAAGTGGATGACAGAGGATGAGATGGTTGGATGGCATTAGCGACTCAATGGACATGAGTTTGAGTGAACTCCGGGAGCTGGTGATGGACAGGGAGGCCTGGCATGCTGTAGTTCATGGGTTCACAAACAGTCAGACATGACTGAGCAACTGAACTGACTGAACTGAGCAGTTGTTATATACATAATAATAGGGTTTATAGTTCTTAACTAAAAGCTGACACATTTATTAACACAAAATGAAGCAATGCATAGACAATTTGTTGCCTTTTCTTTTGAATGTGATTGACACATATAACATACATTAGAATGCTAATTTTAAAAAATTTGAAAAATGCATTCAGGTTGTTCAAAGTTTTCCTGTGATTGATCAAAAGAAATCCTTTGAATCTTCTTAATATCTGCACATAATATACCTTTAATCTTGGTGATTTATAGGGAGAGTATAACAATAGGCCAGTTTCACACTGCAGAAGAGCTGAAATGAATGTTTGCAGTTGTTTTCTGCCAGTTTTACAACTGACTCTTTAGATGTTTCGGGTAAAGCCTTTAGCTTTCCTTCAGTTTGGGATATTTACATTTTGCTGTCCCCATAACTTTATCTTTGATGATTCAATTGTTCCTACTGAGTTATCATTCAAGAAATTAATTCTTCAGAATGTCACATTTGTGAAGTGATGTTGCTAACTGCATGCAAGCTCAAAAGGAATTCGTGATCAGTTTGGATAGTTCTGGAAGCAACGTAAGAATGACGTACACAGTTTAGCACACAGACACAGAAGTCAGTAGGTAGAAAGAACAAGGAGCCCTGCTAACATCATTTGCTGAACATCCACTGACTGTCTCTCAGGAGGACCCACAGTGTTCTGGGTGCTTGGCGGATATAGTGGGAGTAGATGAACAAATATTTAATATGCACAACAGTGAGCGGAAAATGAAAGAGGGTATGGGATAAAGTGGTTAAGGAGATGCTGCTGTCTATTTCATTACTGGCTTAAATATAATATGCATCAGTTCAATCTTTCAAAATTAATATAATTACAGATCTACTAGAAATCGAGGTAGTAGGAAAAACTCTTCACAGAAAATGTGCTATGTCATGTAGAGGAACATATTGTTGGCACAAAAAGGCAGAAAACAACAGTAATTTTAACTGAGACTACAGAGGCTGAAATTGTAGTTAGTGCTTTGGAATATGTGAAATTTGTCACTCACAGAAAAATCCTCCTAAAACATGAACTCCAACAGTATCTGTTTTATGGCTGAAAATTAGTAATATGAATTTATAGCAATACACACTCTGAAACTACTTTCTTTTGGAACTCTAAGGTTTATTTTACCAAAAAAAAAAAAAAAAACCCCAACTATTAGGCTACATCATAACAAGAACTACCTTTGCCAATGACATGTTTAACTATCAAGCCAGACCTACAATTTCCTGAAGTTCCTCGGGGCTTTGTTTTCCTGCCACTTCCCCTGGTGCTGTGACACCTGCTCTCCATCAGGGGAGGTGACTCCTGGCAGAGACTCTGGACTCAGGGACGTTGGGCTGTAATCACAGTTGCCATCACTACGAGGGGCAGCAAAAAGACCACACTGCTCTGTCCTTGAACTCGGCTTCTCTGAGGTTGTGTCTAAGAGTGAAAATTATCCTGCACTTCCTGAGTATCTTTCAAAAGCAACCTGATCAAAGGTGCCCCAGAAAGCAGAAGTCAGCTCTCAAAAGTCACCATCTTCACTGCATAGCAGCAAGGCTCTTATACATTTTCAAACAGAATGTATCTTCTGAGAGTCCTAAAAAAAAGTCTTACCTACAGTTGTTCCTCAGTATCCAAGGAGGATTGGTTCCAGGACCCCTGCCCATGGGATCAGGCAATACTGTAGTATCTATTGAAAATAAGTCCATCTATAAGTGAACCCACACAGTTCAAACCCAAAGAGTTCAAGGGTCAACAGAGCCTCTATGAAACTACACACTAACATGCAAAGGAATTGCTGATTGAGAACTGTTGGATGAAAAATATAAAATAGGGAAACTGATGAGAGAATTGCTAGCTATAACAAGATACAAGATGCAGTTAAGGAGAAGTGGCCAGGAGCAATGAAACCAAACTAAGAAAAGGAGAATCTTCCTGGGAATATATCGTTTCTTACTGAAATCTTTTTAAATCACTTTGTTTTTGTTGCTACATCGTGTTCAGTCGTTACGTTGTGTCTGACTTTTTTTGTGACCCAGTGGAGTGCAGCACACCAGACTTCCCTGTCCTTCACCATCTTCCAGAGTTTGCTCAAATTCATGTCCATTGAGTCAGTGATGCCATCCAGCCATCTCATCTTCTGTTGCCCCCTTCTCCTCTTGCCATCAATCTTTCCCAGCATCAGGGTCTTTTTCAATGAGTGGGCTCTTTGCATCAGGTGGCCAAAGTATTAGCGCTTCAGCTTCAGCATCAGTCCTTCCAATGAATATTCAGGGTTGATTTCCTTTAGGATTGACTGTTTTGATCTCCTTGCAGTCCAAGGGACTCTTAAGGGTGTTCTCTAGCACCACAACTTGAAAGCATCAATTCTTCAGTGCTCAGCCTTCTTTATGGTTCAACTCTCACATCCGTACATGACTACTGGAAAACCATAGCTTTGATGACATGGACCTTTGTCAGCAAAGTGATGTCTCTGCTTTTTAATACTTAACGGCACATTAAAGAGATGCTGGGCACTTTACAGCAGTGGCAGCAAGAAGGGTGAAGTGCTTTAGAACCCCAAGAACTTCTATTGGGTTTCCTCTTCTAGGCAAAATAAACAGAGAAGTGTGTAGGTGGAGGAAAAACCATATAAAATACAAAGTTGTCTTTAAAAAAAAACTTTGCCAGTACACCCTAAGTAAAGTCAGCATATTTACTTAACAAACACAACTTCAGAACAAATTCCTTATCTCTTTCTTCCAACTAGACTGCTGTCCTGGGACCCCACTTATCTAGAAATTTGGGAGCAGCCCCTGCTCAGTTAAAAACAATCAATTACAGAATGAGTTCCTTCTAAGTCTGACTGCCAGGAAGTATTAGCATTTTGTCTTCATTCGAAATGTGCCCCACTCAGAATTTATTCTAAAGTAAAGGCATAAGGTGGGCTTCCCAGGTGGCTCAGTGCTAAAGAACCCACCTGCCAAGCAGGAGCTGCGGGTTCAATCCATTCAGGAAGATCCCCTGGAGAAGGAAATGGCAACCCACTCCAGTATTCTTGCCTGGGAAATTCCATGGACAGCAAAGCCGGGTGAGTTATAGTCCATGGGGTTGCAAAGAGTGAATACAACTGAGCGACTGAGCTCTCACGCACACACATGTATTTATACATATGACATATATCATATGACACGTAGATGAGTGATGCATACAATACTGGGGCTTCAATAGGATGAGAAGTATGTGGATTTAACTCAGTGCTCATCTGTGAGCTCCGTCAATTTTGGATGCAAAGAGGAATCACTTGGTGTTAGCTGAAAGGCTATAATGACTCCACAAAGACAGTCCAATTCCAAGTTTTATAAATAATGCTACTCATAAACAAAGCATGCACACAAATCAATTTGAATTTCAATATACAGCTGCAATGAGCAGAATGTTATTTGTCTAGCTGTGTTTCACAAGAAGCTGCTTATAAATATTTCCTTTGGGACCATTCTGTAGTACTTTCAGAAAAATCAGAAAACATACAAAGAAAGAAACAACAAATGGAATGTTACTACATTTCTGCCACAAAGAAAGAAGCATTTTCCTGACGGAGGAGTGACAGCCACGTGGAAGTGGAAAACAGGCATCTGTTGAACCAGAGGTTCTCAAAGTGTGGTCCAGGAGACACAGTGTCAATACATGGAAATTCTTCCAACTTCTGTTAGAAAAAGAAATATCCACTCAATACTGGAGTGGGGCCCAGCACCCCATTTTAGCAAGCCTTCCAGGTAATTCTGTTGTTATTGTTCAGTCACTTAGTCGTGTCCGAATCTTTGAGACCCCATAGACTGTAACCGACCAGGCTCCTCTGTGGGCTTTTCCAGGTAAGAAGACTGGAGTGAGGAGCCATTTCCTACTCCAGGAAATCGAGTAGTTGGGCTTTCTGAACCAGGGATCAAACCCAGGTCTCCTGCATTGCAGGCGGATTCTTTCACTGCCGAGCCACCAGGGAAGCCCAAAGTGGTACAATTCAGTTCAGTTCAGTTCAGCTCAGTCACTCAGTCGTGTCCGACTCTCTGCGACCCCATGAATCGCAGCACGCCAAGCCTCCCTGTCCATCACGAACTCCCGGAGTTCACTCAGACACGTCCATCGAGTCAGTGATGCCATCCAGCCATCTCATCCTCTGTCGTCCCCTTCTCCTCAATTACCACACACTAAATGAAGTATCAGAGAAGGCGATGGCACCCCACTCCAGTACTCTTGCCTGGAAAATCCCATGGACGGAGGAGCCTGGTAGGCT
>NW_011489300.1:6619-23202 GCF_000754665.1 Bison bison bison | reverse complement strand
CTTCACTTTCACTTTTCACTTTCATGCACTGGAGAAGGAAATGGCAACCCACTCCAGTGTTCTTGCCTGGAGAATCCCAGGGACGGGGAGCCTGGTGGGCTGCCGTCTCTGGGGTCGCACAGAGTCGGACACAACTGAAGCGACTTAGCAGCGGCAGCAGCAAATGAAGTGTGAGTTGGATGATTTCATAACTCAGCAATATCCACAATGTGAAAGAAAAGTTGCACTACAGAGTTCTGCCAGAGGGGGAGCTGTTCTATTCACTACTGTCCCTGTTGGCTGTTCTTATCTTCATCCAGTGTTTCATCGCTCACTAACCTTCAAAGGAAGAAATTCTTTCCACATTCGGTTGCTGTTTAGCTCATAGCTAGGTATCCTGAGTGTATCCGTTTGAACAGACATTGGAATCAGTCTGCTAAGGGAGAAAAGCTTTCATCTTTAATAAAGATTGGCAGATCCAAGGCAAGAAAGTCATCAAAGGATAAGGAGAGTCCAGAAAACTCAGGACCTGGGCCAAGCTCCTTCCACCTTCCTTATTTCCATGAAGTTGCCATGGCAACAAATGATGCACCTGAAGGTAGGGACCAGCATTGCCGGGAGGCCAGCATGACCCTCTGTGGACCCCTCATTCTCCAGTGCTCTCCCATTCTCACTTTCAATCTGCCGCCTTTCTTTCATGTCTAAAACCTTGTAAATTTAGATGATACTGCAGAATAGCTATTATCATAACTTTGTTTTCCATGGTTTCATAGTGGAGTTCTGTTTGCGCAGAGTCCAGAGAGAAAAGACTTCAAAAATCTAGGCGTAAGGAGGAGGGGGTGGGGGAAAGATGGATTGGGAGTTTGAGATTAGGATGCAAGCTATTTTATAGAGAATAGATAAAGAACAAGTTCTACTGAATGGCACAGGGAACTATATTCAACATCTTATAATAAACCATAATGGAAGAGAATATGAAAGAGAATATATATGTATATATATATATACATATATATGTACAGCTGAATCACTACTGTACAGCAGAAATTAACACAAGATTATTAATTATATTTCTTTAAAAAAAACTTTATTGATGTGGACCATTTTTAAAGTCTTTATTGAATTCATTACAATATTGCTTCTGTTTTACGTTTTGGTTTTTTGACTGTGAAGCATGTGGGATCTTGGCTCCCTGACCAGGGATTGAACCTGTGCCACCTGCATTGGAAGTGTACCAGGGAAGTCCCTCAACTGTATGTCAATAAAATAAATATTTTAAAAATCTAGGCATAATTAAGATTTCTAGGAATATAATGTGAACTACCAATTTATGCCTGTGGATTTTTCCTGTCTTTATAAGTAATGATCAGGGTCTCAAGGAAAAGGGAGAACAATTAAAAGTTTAAGAAGCTCCAAAAAAAAAAAAATCATCTATAAAGGAAAGAAGCAGTGGAGAGAAGGCAGAGCTTTAACTGAGGTTTCAAAATTGAGAAACTCTGTCCCCCAAAGATACTCATGTTCCTCAGAGACCGATTCTCCCCACCCAAGTGCCTGAAACTGGTTTGGGAAGTAGAATCTGAAGATGACCACATCAGGGCCCCTGACTCAGGCACTAAGGTGACTCCAACTCATATGATAAAATAGGAGAATTTGGAGAGGGCTGTCACCATATGGAATTCCAGTCTAATTTCTCCAATTTGTTCCACTGAAGCTGGGCAATGCTATACATACTCCAGTTGTTAACAGCTTTAATTATTACAGGTAAAGAGTCCATCTTTTTACATTTTTCCCCTTGAGATAATCACAATTGAACTAGGAGTAAGTAAAGTCACATTTTCTGGGAAGACTTTCCCAAACAAACTATAAATTACAGCTCCCTGCCTAGACTCCCCTTTTATTTCCTGTTTCTTTTCTTCTGTGGTACATTTTTTCATTCCAAAATTATATATTTTATGTATTTATTTGATTTATTTTCTCTGTCCCCCACCTAGAACATCAGAGGTTTTTGTTTAGCCAACCGTTGTATCCAAGGTAGCTAGAAGAGTCGATGACACAGGGCAGATTCTGAATGATTTGTCAAAAGAATAAACAAATGACTATTCCACAAGGCGGAATTTCCTAGATTCAAAATGCTGATTCATCCATGCTGGAAAGGAAAGCATGAAATCCAACAGCGATCTGGGATGTGGAAGATTTTTCATACACAGGCCCTCAAATCTCACTACCGCCATCAACCTGGACACTACCTCGACTGAGGAGGAGATTCCAGAAGCCAATGGGGAGAGCTCCCGCCGTCTTAGGCTACTTTAGTGAACTTTCTCACAGAACAGAATTGAAAGGCAGAACCAGATCACCAAGTGATTACAGCCATGTATGCCTGACTCTCTGTGACTCCATGGACTGTAGCCTGCCGGGCTCCTCTGTCCCTGGAATTCTCCAGGCAAGAAATACTGGAGTGGGTTGCCATGCCCTCCTCAGGGAATCTTCCTGACTCAAGGATTGAACCTGCATCTCCTACGTCTCCATAATTGCAGGCAGATTCTTTACCACTGAGCCACCAGGGAAACCCGATTACAACCTGTAGACTTCTAATTGGACTCAGTACCAAAATAGTTCCAATATGGTGCCTATCTGGAGATGCTGAAATGCTGACACAAACACACACCCTACAAAGCTATGTATCATCACAAAACCAATGCAAAATGCTGAGCCTGTCTGCCAGGGACACTAATTCTTCAAGAGATTAGCTTCCTAGCTCTATGAAAACATGGATAATTAGAGCATCATGTTTATTATGCTGTAGCTAGCAAAGCACACATTTATTATAATGCAGTTTTCCCCCCTTGGGGCTCCAGTACAAATATAGACATTACACTTTGGACTGGATCATGAAGGCATGGAGACTCAGTCTGGGCAGTTAAGCAGGGGATGCCTGGCAGAACCAGATCATATCCTTGGCATGGGTGAACAGCTCTGTCTTTCTGCCAGGCTTCGATGTCACCTCCGGGTGCCATGAGGCTCACCTTCACTTTCATCTCACAGTCATGATCAGTGTGATGACAAGGTACATACAAGATGATCATCTCATTTCTCACGGACATCACTAAAAAAAACCAGAGCCTAATAGAGCTAAGCCAAGCAGAGATCACGATAGAAAGCATCACACCAGGGGCTTTAACCAGAGAACAGATGCCAGAGACAGAAGAACGTGTCCATGGGGGCTCACAAGTAAATTCTAAATGACAGAGGATTTCCCCAGACACACGGAGGTGAGGTATATTAAGTTCCTGCTTCATTACTGTCATCTGAGAAGACGGGGCGGTCATGATGACATTTGGCAGGAGGCGCAGCACCTGGGGCTCAGCCAGACTTCCAAGGGGGAGCGTGATTGTGCAGCTGAGAGCAGCATTTCCCCCAGGAAGGTGGGCAGCGAGGCACATGCCCAGCGGTCCAGAGTCTGGCCATTTTCCTTCAATCTGTCTGTTCCTCTGCAATCAGACCAGGCACCATCTGAGCAGGGTGTTGGGAGAAAAACACCATCAGCCAGACATTACCTTCACATCATCTCTATGTCAGTGCCTCTTAAACTACATGGTGGGTGCTTTTATTCCTTTATTGCTTTACTCACGAAAAAAAGTATTACACCACCTACTCTGTGGACTTTGTTGATGGCTCAGTGGTAAAGAATCCACTTGCCAATGCAGGGAAAATGGGTTCAGTCCCTGAGTTAGGAAGATATCCTACAGAAGGGAAAGGCTACCCACTCCAGTATTTTTGCCTGGAGAATCCCATGGACAGAGGAGCTATGGGGTCATGACCCCATACGGTTCATGGGGTCACACAGAGTCGGACTTGACTGAGTGACTTAGCATGCACACATGCACCTACTCGGCATCATTCAGTGGGCTTGGGGTGCAGAAGCTCAAGATGCCTGTCCTTGAAGAGCCTGAGATTGTTGGGGAAACTGATGTGTGATTACCTCCTTACAGTACATGGTGAGAGTGCTGCCACTGTGATTAAAAAATTAAAGATAAAAGACCCAGTGGCAGGGCTCTGTAACAACCTAGAGGGGTGGGAAAGGGTGGGAGGGGGAAGGGAGGTTCCAGAGGGAGGGGACACATATTCACTGGTGGCTAATTCATGTTGAAGTCAAACCAATATTGTAGAAATCAAACCAATATTGTGAAGCAATTATCCTTCAATTAAAAATAAATAAATAAATAAAGATCCAATGGCCTGGGGGTGCAAAAAGGGAGCAACTAAGGCTACTTTAAGTATGGAAAGAAATAACTTATGAGAGAAGCATGGACAGAATTCATATGATGCTTGAGGAGAGGTCCCTCACATAAGTACCACAGTATGAGATATGTTAGGCAGATTGAGTATGGTGACTGAAAACAGAAAGAGATGGAAAGACAAAAGGCACTTAATGTTCATAATCACCCAATGTTCATGACTTACTAAAGGGACATGAAGAACTGTCAGGTCTCTGGTGAGCTGTGGGTGTGGATAAGGGGTTGGTTACTGCAGCTCACATTTCAGAGGCATCTCCTGTACAAGAGTAACTGGTTCCCTTCAACATGCCTAATCATTCCTTCCCCCCATTTCATTGCTCAATTCTTTTCAGCATTGTTCCATTTGTTTGCAGTCCTAAATTCTGTGACTTTATTGTAGTCGATGCAGTTAATAAAAGCAAACTTGTCAGTGCAATGTGATCAGAGGAGGACTACAGCCAAGCCAGGTGAAACCCAGACTGGCTGCTGCTAGAACTTGTAGAGGAAGCTTCTAGCGTCATGACCAAGGTACCGAGAGATTTGTTTGCTTCATGTGAAAACATCAAGAGCTCAGCTTGATAGTTCTGACTCCAGTGCTTGTTCTGTACATGGCTTATACATCTCATTATCCCTCCAGCCTGTGCTGAAAGTGTAAAAGGATGTGTCTACTTTATAGTAGGAGACAGGAAGGGCTTGCCTGGTGGCTCAGTGATAAAGAATCCTCCTGCAATGCAGGAAATGAAAGAGACTGAGTTCGATCCCTGGGTAGGGAAGATCCCCTGGAGGAGAGCATGGCAAACCACTCCAGTATTCTTGCCTGGAGAATCCCATGGACAGAGGAGCCTGCAGGCTACAGTCCGCCATTGGGTCGCAAAGAGTCGGAGGTGACTGAGGCAACTTAGCACTCATGCAGGAGTAGAAAAGAGGAACATGCCAGTAAGATTTGTCCTGAATAATTTGAAGTTCAACTACCGAAGGTCTTAGTGGGTTTTGGGTAATGTTTTTTCCTTTTAAATTAAAGACACTTCAAGGCGATCATGTAAGAATGCCACTCTCACTGCATCCTGATTTGCTTTCTTGAATAGGAGAGAAAAGGGTTGAATTACAGAAGAGGCCAGGGATTGCACTCAACGCCCGGTAGCCTGTTGGAGTGTGTTTAGGTGTATGTGATAAAGGAGAACTAGGTTAGACCTGCTGATCTAGCAGAATGTCTCACTATCAGACAGCCCTGATTTTAATTCTTTCACTGCCGCTATGACTTTGGTCAAATTACTCAACTTCTACATACCTTGTTTTTCTTATCTGAAAATTGGAAAGACAGTATCTACCATTTGGGGGAATAAAATGATAAAAAGTGTAGGCACTCTATCTATGACTTACTGACTCTTCGTTCCTGAAGTATGCTGAACAATCTGTACAAACTAGAAAGTTTTGGGTCGCAAATAACGGAAAAGCCGACTCAAACTGGCGTAGACCACATGGAATGTACTGGCCCCATAACTGAAAAATTAAGATGGTCAGCCTTCACGGGTGTTATCATCTTTTGACTACGATGGTCACCAGGAGCTTCTTACTGGGCATCCCTTAAGACTGCCTTCAATAGTGTCTAAGTGCCTTTTTATTATAAGGTGCTCCAGAAGAATGAGCTTTGGGAGAGAGAGAAAGGGAGAGAGAGAGAGGTATCAGTACGTCAATATCACTCAAATGATACAGATGCTACAGAGGAAGAGTGATTGATGGTATAGACTAGATGCCAGGGAGGCAACCAAAAGTCCACTACAGGAACAGTAACACTGGCAGTATAGAGCCCTTATGGAAACTTTCCACGTTACATTTATTCTACAAAAAATATTTACATTTATTCATATATCTATGTATACACATTATACTGGGAGAGAGATGTTAGTCCAAGGAGAAGGAAGAGAAGCCATAGGTGCAGTTCCATAACCTCTTGGACGAGAAGTGTGGGATTCAGGAAGGGTTTTTATCTTGCCTTTAGAATCCATTTGATTTAATCCAGTTGCTTTCTTCTTTTCATAAAATCACACAGATACATATAATGGCCAATAAAGAATAGATTTATTTTCCTCACTAACACACGAACACATACACACTACCACCACCACCACCACCAAAAACCCCGATGTTAAATCCTTCATAAACAACCAATTTCATATTGATATCATCAAGTGAAGTCTCAGACCCAGCAAGAATCCTGAGGATTCATTATACTCTTGACATTTCCAAAGCAGTTTCATACTTGAAGCATGAACACTTCTGACTAATGTTTATTATTGGATCTTGACTGGATTGGAGAGGTACACATATTAATACATCTTCTAAAACATGAGTTCTTAACCTATCCATAGCATTTGCCAAAAAGAAAATATTTTTCACATTTGAAATATAGGAAAGAAAACTGAGGGTCCGTGAATTAAATCCCAAATACATAGTAAATGACCTGCTAACTATATAGGGACTGTGTACCCTGAAATGTTCAGAACAGTCACAGATTCAAAAACCTTGCCTTGCTGTTTCAAATGGGATAGTATATCACCACTGATACTTTGTAAAGATACTATTTGGTCAAATGTACACATGTGTACTCATGTTCAGCCATGTTCAACTCATTGCGATCCCACGGACTCTATCCCACCAGGCTCCTCTGTCCGTGGGATTATCCAAACAAGAATGCTGGAGTGGGTTGCCATTTCCTCCTCCAGGGGATCTTCCTGACCCAGGGACTGACCCGGTGTCTCTTGTGTCTCCTGTACTGAAGACAGATTCTTTACCAACTGTGCCACCTGGGAAGCCCATGAACACACATTATAAGGAAAGGGTTTATGAAATTCTCTACTGCAGTTCAGTTCAGTGCAGTTCAGTCATCCAGTCGTGTCTGACTCTTTGCGACCCCAAGAATCGCAGCACACCAAGCCTCCCTGTCCATTACCAACTCCCGGAGTTCACCCAGACTCACGTCCATCGAGTCAGTGATGCCATCCAGCCATCTCATCCTCTGTCGTCCCCTTCTCCTCTTGTCCCCAATCCCTCCCAGCATCAGAGTCTTTTCCAATGAGTCAACTCTTCGCGTAAGGTGGCCAAAGTACTGGAGTTTCAGCTTTAGCATCATTCCTTCCAAAGAAATCCCAGGGCTGAGCTCCTTCAGAATGGGCTGGTTGGATCTCCTTGCAGTCCAAGGGACTCTCAAGAGTCTTCTCCAACACCACAGTTCAAAAGCACCAATTCTTCTGCGCTCAGCCTTCTTCACAGTTCAACTCTCACATCCATACATGACCACTGGAAAAACCATAGCCTTGACTAGACGAACCTTTGTTGGCAAAGTAATGTCTCTGCTTTTGCATATGCTATCTAGGTTGGTCATAACTTTTCTTCCAAGGAGTAAGCATCTTTTAATTTCATGGCTGCAGTCACCATCTGCAGTGATTTTGGAGCCCCCCAAAATAAAGTCTGACACTGTTTCCACTGTTTCCCCATCTATTTCCCATGAAGTGGTGGGACCAGATGCCATGATCTTCGTTTTCTGAATGTTGAGCTTTAAGCCAACTTTTTCACTCTCCACTTTCACTTTCATCAAGAGGCTTTTGAGTTCCTCTTTCTGCCATAAGGGTGGTGTCATCTGCATATCTGAGGTTATTGATATTTCTCCGGGCAATCTTGATTCCAGCTTGTGTTTCTTCCAGTCCAGCCTTTCTCATGACGTACTCTGCATATAAGTTAAATAAGCAGGGTGACAATATACAGCCTTGACGTACTCCTTTTCCTATTTGGAACCAGTCTGTTGTTCCATGTCCAGTTCTAACTATTGCTTCCTGACCTGCATACAGATTTCTCAAGAGGCAGATCAGGTGGTCTGGTATTCCCATCTCTTTCAGAATTTTCCACAATTTATTGTGATCCACACAGTCAAAGGCTTTGGCATAGTCAATAAAGCAGAAATAGATGTTTTTCTGGAACTCTCTTGCTTTTTCCATGATCCAGTGGATGTTGCAGTTAGACAGGAACAAATGCTCCTGTAATTGTTGTCTATTGTGTTACATAATGACTCCTGAAGATGTTATGGGAGAGATTCCTTTGTGGAGATTGTACTTCGGACATTCGAGTTTACTTTATCCACCATACTGTGTACATTTTATAACTGTTGATATTTTCCTTTTGCTTTGACCACTGGATGACCACACAACGAGGCATGTGACTACACTGTAAGGAAAAATGGCAGAAAAAGTCTGAGCTTGGTGCTGTTTTCTTTTCCTACTCATGTCCTCTCTCCAACTAAATAGTTCAACAAATATTTCAACCAAGTATTCCAACAAATTCATGTCCTCTCTCCAGCCAAATATTCCAACAAATATCACAACAAATTCATGTAGTGATAATACTAATATTTTTAGGAGATGTTTCAAATCCCTTTTGCAATGAAGTGAGATGTATAAGAATAAATAAGAAAATATGGGCTGGAAGATAGATTAAATATGACTTTCAATTATTTATATGGTCAACATGGAGGAGCTCTTCCAATGAAACTTTTGATATAAATCCTTCTGTGTGCGTGCTGTGTGTTAAGTCACTTTAGTCGTGTCTAACTCTGTGCGACCCCGTGGACCATCGCCCTCTGTCCATAGGATTCTCCAGGCAAGAATATTGGAGTGGGTCGGCATGCCCTCCTCCAGGGGATCTTCCCAACCCAGGGGTCGAAGCCACGTCTCTTATGTCTCCTGCCTTGGCAGGCGGGTTCTTTACCACTAGTGCCACCTGGGGAGCCCATAAATCCCTCTAACTAGCATCAAATTGCAGCCCATTCCAAAGAGGAGCAAGTGGCAGGTGAACTAAGCAGAAGAGAAGGAGGGGATCACCCCAGGGGATGACTTGGCAGGTTGACCAGGAACAAGGGCTCCTTCTGACATTGTCTTTTCCTCTAGTTATAAAACTGCCTGTTCTATCACTGCCTCCTCCTCCCACCACTCAGTATCTGTTTCCCTTGAAATGTCAATTTTGAAAAGGTTACAATTCACTCTTAAGTATGCCTCCCTGAGTAAGTATTTGAAAAGGAATGTAATCAGCTCTCATGAAGGGGTTTTGAAGCAAAATCCTTGATACATGGCTCCCCACAAAAGCTAATCTCAGTGTAGCTGGGGGCTCACAGTAGGAATACAGCTATTGCTAATCAAAGAAATTTATATGGAATCATTTACCCTCTGAGGATCTCTCCCCCCCACCCCCCCCCCCCCCCCCCACACATACACATACAGTAGTCTCTGGAAAGAATGAGGTGACAGAGCAAGAGATAGTTATATGTGGGCTATTTCTTACAGACTTTCAGTAAAATCAGTCTTTATGCATAATGAACACATCTTTAATACAACCATTTACATCACCAAACAAATGCAGCTCTTAAACCAGGATATCTCAATAATTCTCTGAAGGCCTGTATTCATTTCATAAAATCTCAAGATATACCAAGGATTGACAGTGAACAAATAACATGCATGAGGTGGGACAGAGTACTCTTAACAATGAAAAGTGAAAAGTAGTACAATTGGTGAATGCCAGACCTTTGCAAAGAAGCCAAAACAAGTTTGAAAAGTTCTGGATAGCTCCCTTAGAAGGATGGGGTGAGGCTGGAGATTTCAAATAACTGAAGAAGGCCACAGGGGTTAATTGATGTCAGTAGTGCAAGGCTGAGAAAGCCACTCACTGTGGATGGAAGATGAATAATTTGTTTCATTCAGGGCTATTTTCTGAATGACCTGGGCTGATTCCCATCAGCAGACAGAATTAGTTATCTCTGCCCATGTGTCCCTTCAGGGCCTGCTCATTTTTCAATCCACTGCCATTTGGTTGAGTTATTCCCTAAATGAATCAATCACTAATTCATAATTAGATCCAATGACAGCATAAATCTCTGTAGTGGAAAACTCTGGAAATGATGACATGAGTCTGAAGACAAATCAGACACACAGCATGTTTGTTATTCTTAAAACCCATTGAATCTTCGCTTAAAAATCGTGGTCAAGATATATTAGCTAGATATTTGAGGAGTCTGATGTGATAAATTGAATATTTCTTCCATTCATTTATCCTTGCTTTTCGTACACATCCACAGTGACTATTCTAGAATAGTAGGATTTATCAATGTCACTGACATAAAGGGTCTTGTCATCAATTCTGTGTTAGAGGGAATATTATATGAAAGCAACTGTTGCTACTTTCAGGCCAGATCATCATGCTCAAGGACCAAAGCCATACAGGAGAAATTCCCTGGGACTGTTAAAACTCTAGAAAATACGGACTATAAAATGGTAGGACTGGCTAAGCCAGCTGAATCTCTAACTTGTCCTCCTCTTTGTGAGGCTTGGAGAAGTCTCAGACTCTAGAGTAGTGTTACTGTATCACAATGATTCTTCAAATTCTTGCCCACTGTACATCCAGTTCAGCTGGCAGTACACATAGGTATAGGAAACAAAGTACTATTGATATATCACTTCCTTACCCTCTGCCAATAGGATATGCAGAACTCTAGTGCCTTTGTTGTAATCCAAAGATCTCATGGGAATGCTATGACCCCGTAGGGAGTGAGCCTTCCCATTTCCCTTTCCCTGTATCAGGAAAATATCTTCCAGTCCTAAAGGTTTTGATTTCTAGAAGGCAACAGTCCACACCAGTGGGTTATTTATTAATAATTACTCTCTTTCACAATTTGCTAGCTGTTCCTTGCTCACTGCACTGCCTACTTTGTGCCTGTTTTGGTGAGTCTAATGGATATTGGGGGGTTTCCTGGTGGCTCAATGGTAAAGAATCTGCCTGCCAGTGCAGGAGACAAGGGTTGGGAAGATCCCCTGGAGAAGGAAATGGCAACCCACTGCAGTATTCTTCCCTGAGAAATCCCACGAACAGAGGAACCTGATGGGCTATAGTCCATGGGGTTGCAAAAGAGTCGGACACGACTTAGCGACTAAACAACAGTGGATATTGAGAAACACAGTCAATACGGAGAAATATGGCCACTGCTGCTGGGATCCAAGGACCTGCGTTCCCCAGCCCTCTCCCACTGAACAAGTGTGGAGATGATTACAGGTCTCGTGTCTGAATATGAAGAGATCTTACCACTGAACAAAACCTAGACTGCTGCCTTTCTAGGCTCTTTGCTTCCTATTCACTCTCAGACCCACAAGAGGACAAGGGTAGCCATGCAACTTGAATCACTTGCTTCCTGACAACTGTCTGATCCAGGGAACACGTGCCTAATCTCAACCGAAACATGGAGAACTTCTCATCACACATTCAATACGTTTTAACAGCAATTATGGCATTGAAGAATTCAGATTTCCCAGGACCAAGAGAGAAAATGTTATAGAAAACTGTAACTAAAATCTCATCCATGAATAAAGATGCTGATGACATCAGCTGGAGATGTTTTCTGGCTTCTAGAATCCTTCTTTCTTGAACTGACAACCCCTAAGTACTCTGCGTTAATGAGTCTTCTGAGATAAACTGGAACTGATGTGGAGAATCAGAGGCTGCAATCCAGGTCCAGATCCTGTATGCTCTTTTTGCCCATCATTCAGCTACGTTGCCAACAATTAAAGCAACTCAAGATGACTGGTGAGTGGGGTGAACAGACTTGCTAACTGCGTTTAATTCAACATGGATTTATAGGTGGCCTCAGCCGTTTTTTGCAGGTCATTTAAGGGAATGTCTGTGTGTCTCTTAGAGACACATGGGATTTACTGTCCATTCACTATGATCACACATATGGCCATAGAAGGACTCCTCTATGGCTCCAGAAGTTTCCTGCTCTCACTGCTAAGCCCTTGCTCAATGATCCACACGCTCCCAGGCAACAAAAGTTAGAAAACGCTACAGATTACATAACTATGTAATCACAAAGATTAATTGTTCCTCCAAACACAACATTTAAAAACAGCTGGTGTGTGGTCTCTCTACCCACAGGTTATCTCAGAATCATGAAATCAGAGCAGGAAGGGACATTGAGAGAACAATCCCTCTGCCCTTCAGGTAGACTACAGCTAAGTCATCCCAGACAGAAGTACATTTGCCCTAATTTCAAGGAGCTCCAGGGACAGAGCTCTCATGACTTTCTAGTCTGAATAGAGACAAAGCCTTTCTTACAGCTAAACAATATCTCCCTTTAGAGCTGAAGTCTATTCATCGTGTCTGGCTGCCCTTTGAGATGCAGAAGGGTCTCTCTAACAATCTTTATACCTCATACTCCACACAAATGGAAATCAGGTTCCTCCTTGAGGACTCTATTTTCCCCAAGCTTCTGAAATATTAAAATCACTTTATGACTTTCACTTGCTTCTCAAAGTTTTCTCTATTTCTTCTTAGTTCTTAAATCCAGGTTTAGATATTATTTTCATGTAAAGTCAACTTGTTCTTGTTCAGTCACTAAGTCATGTCTGACTCTGCAGCCCCATGGCCTGCAGCATGCCAGGCATCCCTGTCCTTCAACATCTCCCAGAGCTTGCTCAAACTCATGTCCATTGAGTCAGTGATGCTATCCAACCATCTCTTCCTCTGTCATCCCTTTCTCTTGCTTTCTATCTTTCCCAGCATCAGGCTCTTTTCCAATGTGTGGGCTTTTCGTATCAGGTGGCCAAGGTTTTGGAACTTCAGCTTCAGCATCAGTCCTTCCAATGAATATTCAGGACTGATTTCCATTAGGATGGACTGGTTGGATCTCCTTGCAGTCCAAGGGACTCTCAAGAGCCTTCCCCAGCACTACAGTTCAAAAGCATCAGTTCTTCGGCTTTCAGCCTTCTTTGTGGTCCAATTCTCACA
Source organism: Bison bison bison (assembly GCF_000754665.1). Lineage (NCBI taxonomy): Eukaryota > Metazoa > Chordata > Mammalia > Artiodactyla > Bovidae > Bison > Bison bison. Next base: position 10,129 of record NW_011489300.1, on the reverse strand, counting down.
TTTGTACAAGACTACTGGAAAAATCATAGCTTTTACCATACAGACGTTTGTTTAGCAGAGTGATGTCTCTGCTTTTTAATATGCGATCAAAGTTTGTCAAAGCTTTTCTTCCAAAGAGCAAGTGTCTTTTAATTTCATAGCTATAGTTACCATCCATAGTGATTTTGGAGCCCAAGAAAGTCTAACTAGACCTGAATAAAATACAAAGTCTCTGTGTTGCCCAGAATGGTCACTCCTAGTCACATGGGTATGTGAAATGTGGTGAGTGTGACTGAGAAATGGAATATTTAATTTCATTTAGTTGTAGTTTATTTAAGTTTAGATTAAAAGTTTAGATTGAAAGACTGGCTACAATGTTTGGAAGACTTGAAGTATATTTGGAACAACTTTGGTTTGTCAATCTCCTTTTTCACATGTAAGTTCTATGACATAAATAACATTCAAGTATTGTTGATGAAAATTCAGCACCTGCTTTGAGATATCTTTTAGTGTATAACACACAGGGGACTTTTGGAGACTTCAAATAAAAAGAATTTAAGCATTTCATTAATATTTTTATATTGATTCCATGCTAAAATTACAATGTTTTGGCTATACTGGATGTTATAGACTGAATATCTGTGTCTCAGCCCCAACATTTCACATGGTGAAGGCTTGATCTTCAATGTTACAGTATCTAGAGGTGGAGCTGGTGGGAGGTAATCAGGTCATAAGGATGGAGCCCTCACCATGAACCAACCTGGCCAGCACTCTGATCTCAGACTTCCTGCCTCCAGAATAGTGATAAACAAATGAATGTTGTCTAAGTGACTCAGTATATGGTACTTTGTCATGGCAGCCAGAGCTGTCTAGGACATTGGGTTAAATAAAAAACATTATCAAAGTTAATTTTACCTTTTTTTTTTTTTTACTATTTTTTAATCTAACTAAATCACAATCCTGAAAAGAATTCCTTAACAAGTGTTCTATCTCTGATTTTATTTCCTCTCATAAGCTTCATGAATCTGCAGGATTGAAGGTAGAGAGAGGAAAGGAAGGAAGTTGGAACAGCAGGATTTTAGATGTTGTGTCACAAAGTCATGATGAGAAGCGGCCAGAGGAAGAGATTTTAAGGTTGTCTTCATGTTCGCAGGCTGCTTCCCTGGTGGCTCAGTGATAAAGAATCTGTCTGCAATGCAGGAGATGTGTGTTCGATCCCTTAGTCAGGAAAATCCCCTGGAGAAGGAAATGGCAACTCACTTCAGTATTCTTGCCTGGAGAATCCCATGGACAGAGAAGCCTGGTGGGCTACAGTCCAAGGGGTCACAAAAGCGTCAGAAATGATTGAGCCACTGGGCAACAACAAAAACCATGTTGCTCTCAATGCTCCAGCAAGTGACAAATCAAAGAATATCTAATGTACACAAATAAGTTGGTGTGAAGGTTTTTGTTTTTGTTAGTCTTATTTCAAATTTTGCCTATGATAGATATAAAATGGGAGTCTGCAAAAAAAGGGAAAAAGCTGACAAAGGCGTGTTATGAGTCCACAGTCATCTGGCTGGTCTGGGAAGGCCTTGAAGTGCAGAGGGCTGCATAACACGGGTGGGAAGTGTGTGCACAGGATGGGGCTGGAGACAAGAGGCAAGTCACAAAGGGAAGAGGTCTTGGCAATTTGAAGATTTAGGAAGCTATTTTGAATGCAACTGGCTATGAAAAGACGAGCGGCATTATTAGGTGGTGCCATCGGTAAAGAGTCCACCTGCCAATGTAGGAGATGTAAGAGATGCAGGGGGTCAGGAAGATCCCCTGGAGGAGGGCATGGCAACCCACTCCAGTATTCTTGCCTGGAGAATCCCATGGACAGAGGAGCCTGATGGGCTAGAGTCCATGGGGTCACAAATAGTCAGACACAAATCACACACATACAAGACTTGCAAATGATTTTTTAAAGGATTACCTGGATTTAGTAGGATTAGTGCTGAGAAGGGGACCATCACCAGACCCAGCTTTGTTCAGGAGGGGAGATGACCATGCAGAGATACCCACAAAAGGTGGACTTGGGGTGATCGATGCTCCCTTCTTTCACCTTATGTTAAAAGCCACTTTTTATTTCCTCCTGGAACCCCTCTCTGGTGTCCTTTAATGATACCCAAAGAACATGCCTTGTGTGCACCCCCTCTGACTGTAGGCATTAATACTGTATGTGCTCTCATGGATTCTGATCTTCTGAGAAAATAAAGTGTGTAATGACTAGCAGTTTTTCTTTGATGTGATGTGTATTCATGACAGCACCATTTTACGGGTCAGGAAAGTGAATCTAGTCTGTTTTAACAGAGAAACTCCTAGGAGGATAAAAGCAGAAGACATGAGATTTCTACTTCCAGACCTTTTAATGAATCATCCTGAGAATTTTAGCAAGTCACCTTTCCCCTCCAACTTTTCCTCGACATTATGCAACACTAACTTTTGTTACTGCACTTGCTTTTACCATCATGTGCCATCAATTTCATCTATCTAATATTAATATTAGAGGCTTCCTGAGGGTGGGGACTGTGTCCTCAACTTTTCTTGTGTTTTCTAGGTTTCGGTACAAAGCGCTACATGAAATATTGCACAGTCCCTTTTTTTTACCCTTAGGAAAAATATGTTGACCTTGCACATTGTTAAAGCTGTTAAATATTAGAATTTGGATGCTAAAATGAATCTCAAAGATTGACTAGGAAATCCCGTCATGGTAGAACTGACAAAGCTGGGAGCCAAGCATCAATGTCACTTCTAAATCCTGTATCTAGTTAGCAGACAACTATAGCCCGAATCTAGGTCACTAGAAGATTTGCTTCTTTATGCTGTTTTAGCAACAGCAGAGATAATTTAGGTGGACATTTAAGAGCAACTCAAATACACAAACAAAAATATTTTAAAATCTCTCATTTTAGTTTTAAAGAACTGTGTTTAAAAAGTCCAGTCCCATTACTTCATGGCAAATAGTGGGGGGCGGGGGAGTGGAAGCAGTGACAGACTTTATTTTCTTGGGCTCTAAAATCACTGTGGATGGTGACTGCAGCCATGAAAGGAAAAAATGCTTGCTCCTTGGGGGAAAAAAGCTATGACAAACCTAGTTCAGTTCAGTTCAGTCGCTCAGTCGTGTCCGACTCTTTGCAACCCCATGAATCGCAGCATGCCAGGCCTCCCTGTCCATCACCAACTCCCAGAGTTCACTCAAATTCACGTCCATCGAGTCAGTGATGCCATCCAGCCATCTCATCCTCTGTCGTCCCCTTTTCTTCCTACTCCCAATCCCTCCCAGCATCAGAGTCTTTTCCAATGAGTCAACTCTTTGCATCAGGTGGCCAAAGTACTGGAGTTTCAGCTTTAGCATTTCCTTCCAAAGAACACCCAGGGCTGATCTCCTTTGGAATGGACTGGGTAGATCTCCTTGCAGTCCAAGGGACTCTCAAGAGTCTTCTCCAACACCACAGTTCAAAAGCATCAATTCTTCTGCGCTCAGCTTTCTTCATAGTCCAACTCTCA
>NW_011489300.1:2722-6519 GCF_000754665.1 Bison bison bison | reverse complement strand
CTAGGTTGGTCATAACTTTTCTTCCAAGGAGTAAGCGTCTTTTAATTTCATGGCTGCAGTCACCATCTGCAGTGATTTTGGAGCCCCCCAAAATAAAGTCTGACACTGTTTCCACTGTTTCCCCATCTATTTCCCATGAAGTGATGGGACCAGATGCCATGATCTTCATTTTCTGAATGTTGAGCTTTAAGCCAACTTTTTCACTCTCTTCTTTCACTTTCATCAAGAGACTTTTTAGTTTCTCTTGACTTTCTTCCATAAGGGTGGTGTCATCTGCATATCTGAGGTTATTGATATTTCTCCTGGCAATCTTGATTCCAGCTTGTGTTTCTTCCAGCCCAGCGTTTCTCATGATGTACTCTGCATAGAAGTTAAATAAGCAGGGTGACAATATACAGCCCTGCTTATTTAACTTCTATGCAGAGTACATCATGAGAAATGCTGGGCTGGAAGAAGCACAAGTTTGTGACATTGTACAGGAGACAGGGATCAAGACCATCCTCATGGAAAAGAAATGCAAAAAAGCAAAATGGGTGTCTGGGGAGGCCTTACAAATAGCTGTGAAAAGAAGAGATGCAAAAAGCAAAGGAGAAAAGAAAAGATATAAGTATTTAAATGCAGAGTTCCAGAGAATAGCAAGAAGAGATAAGAATGCCTTCCTCAGTGATCAATGCAAAGAAATAGAGGAAAACAACAGAATGGGGAAGACTAGAGATCTCTTCAAGAAAATTAGAGATACCAAGGGAACATTTCATGCAAAGATGGGCTCGATAAAGGACAGAAATGGTATGGACCTAACAGAAGTAGAAGATATTAAGAAGAGATGGCAAGAATACACAGAAGAACTGTACAAAAAAGAGCTTCACAACCAAGATAATCACGATGATGTGATCACTCACCTAGAGCCAGACATCCTGGAATGTGAAGTCAAGTGGGCCTTAGAAAGCATCACTACAAACAAAGCTAGTGGAGGTGATGAAATTCCAGTTGAAATCCTGGAAGATGATGCTGTGAAAGTGCTGCACTCAATATGCCAGCACATTTGGAAAACTCAGCAGTGGCCACAGGACTGGAAAAGGTCAGTTTTCATTCCAATCCCAAAGAAGGCAATGCCAAAGAATGCTCAAACTACCGCACAACTGCACTCATCTCACACACTAGTAAAGTAATGCTCAAAATTCTCCAAGCCAGGCTTCAGCAATATGTGAACCATGAACTTTCAGATGTTCAAGCTGGTTTTAGAAAGGAACCAGAGGAACCAGAGATCAAATTGCCAACATCTGCTGGATCATGGAAAAAGCAAAAGAGTTCCATAAAAACATCTATTTCTGCTTTATTGACTATGCCAAAGCCTTGACTGTGTGGATCACAACAAACTGTGGAAAATTCTGAAAGAGATAGGAATACCAGACCACCTGACCTGCCTCTTGAGAAACCTATATGTAGGTCAGGAAGCAACAGTTAGAACTGGCCATGGAACAACAGACTGGTTCCAAATAGGAAAAGGAGTATGTCAAGGCTGTATATTGTCACCCTGCTTATTTAACTTATATGCAGAGTATATCATGACAAAGCTAGACAGTGTATTAAAAAGCAGAGACATCATTTTGCTGATGAAGGTCTGTATAGTCAATGCTATAATTTTTCCAGTAGTCACTTACAGATGTGAGAGTTGGACCATAAAGAAGGCTGAATGCCAAAGAATTGATGCTTTTGAACTGTGATGCTAGAGAAGACTCTTGAGAGTCCCTTGGACAGAAAGGAGATCAAACCAATCAATCCCAAAGGAAATAAACCCTGAATTGGGAGGACTAATGTTGAAGCTGAAGCTCCAATACTTTGGCCAACTGATGCTAAGAGCCCATTCACTGGAAAAGACTCTCATGCTGGGCAAGATAGAAGGCAGGAGGAGGAGGAGACAAGAGAGGATGAGATGGTTGGCTGGCATCACTGGCTCAATGGACATGAGTTTGAGTAAGCTTCAGGAGATGTTGAAGGACAGGGAAGCCTGGTGTGCAGCAGTCCATGGGGTTGCAGAGTCAGATATGACTTAGTGACTGAACGACAACATTTTCCCCAATAATTGTGTTCCACAGGAAATGTACTTGATGCGAAGTCAGCCGTCTAGTTCAGCTTCTTTCAACATTTTATATACATATGTATATTTTCAAAATGAACTTTACAACACCAGTACAACAGCAAATACTGTGATAAAATCTTTTACTTAGTGAGTGTCCCATACGCTCTGCTGCCATGGCCTTTGTGTGTGTGTGCATGTGTGTGTGGTTAAACTTGTTTCTCAACACTTATTGGGAAGCTAGTTGTCACTTGCTGATAATGTACCATCTGTTCAGCGAAAACGAAATACATGAAAAATAAAAGTTTTGCTGATCAGAAAGGAAAGCCAAGAGGAGGCTGAAACTCAGGAATTACCTGCATTTAAACATACGGTTACATACATGGACGCCCTAGGTGAGAGGAATGGTTTTAAATGTAACAGTAGCTCAGACACAAGTAGTAGTATGAGCAGTCTGTGTGTTCACTGCACATGAAGGAGATTTCCCAGCATCCGTCTCTGCAGTGTGGACACCACCCTTTAGGACCTGCCTCTGTGGGAGTCCTGCAAAGTACGTATTCCCTCAGTGTTGCTTCCAGATGAAAGAATAAGCAAGTCTAAGACTAGAATCTGACATCAAGGGAGGTGATTTGGGGGATTAAAAATCAGAAATGAATATCAACCTGAAACAAAACTGACAGTAAAGTTGAAAAAGAAGTCAGAGGAATCTAAAACCCCAAATCCTTTAAAACCAAGGGGAACATTGCCACATATTGGGTCCTGTTTCTGTGACCTGATCCCAGGAGGGAGAGATGAGAACATGCTTCTAAGTTTTCATTAAATATTTGAAAGAGAAGACTGTGTAAAAGAAATGAGCTAAGAGCATTAGAGGGATGAGCTGGTTAGGAATATCAGGGGTTAGTTGGCTAGGGTAATGGACTCCTTCCAAGCCTACAATCTCCTGTTGATAGCTACAAATTCATCAGCCTGACAGTTACAATAGTTCATTCATTAAATCAATCATCCATTGATCATTTTAGTGACTCTCACAGATAAGAACTTGTCAAATCAGTATGGTCTCAGTTCCCCAGAATTTTATGGTGTAAAAAAGAAAGTTGAGGGGGAGGAGCCAAGATGGCGGAGGAGTAGGACGGGGAGAACACTTTCTCCCCCACAAATTCATCAAAAGAGCATTTAAACGTCGAGTAAATTCCACAAAACAACTTCTGAATGCCGGCAGAGGACATCAGGCACCCAGAAAAGCAACCCAACTCTTCGAAAGGAGGTAGGAAAAAATATTAAAAACAAACAAAAAAAGAGACAAAAGAGGGAGGGACGGAGTTCCGTCCCGGGAAGGGAATCTTAAAAAGAGAGAAGTTTCCAAACATCAGGAAACCTTCTCACTGCCGAATCTGCGCTGAGCTTTGGAAGCACAGAGGGCAATATAACAGGGAGAAAAAATAAACAAACAATTTAAAACTCGCAGATTGCGAGCCCTACGGTAACTCCCCCAGCAGAGAAGCAGGGCAGACGCCTGCATCCGCCATTAGCAAACCGGGGCTGGGCAGGGAGGCGCGGCGTGGGCTGCATCGCTGAGAGTAAGAATCTGGCCTGAATACCCTGAGCGCTATCTGAGCGAAATAATTTGGGCTAGCAAACCAGACTGTGGGATACCTACCACGCGAAAAGCCAGCCCTAACCTAAGACCGCCAGGCCCGCGCACGGAACAAAGGACTGAACA
>NW_011489300.1:0-487 GCF_000754665.1 Bison bison bison | reverse complement strand
ACTCCAAGGAACATTCATTGACAGGAGCTCATCAAATGCCTCCATACCGACACTGAAACCAAGCACCACACAAGGGCCAATAAGTTCCAGGGCAAGACATACCAAGCAAATTCCCCAGCAACAAAGGAACACAGCCCTGAGCTTCAAGATACAGGCTGCCCAAAGTCACCCCAAAACTATAGACATCTCATAACTCATTACTGGACATTTCATTGCACTCCAGAGAGAAGAAATACAGCCCCACCCACCAGAACACCGACACAAGCTTCCCTAACCAGGAAACCTTGACAAGCCACCTGTACAAACCCACACACAGTGAGAAAACGCCATAATAAAGAGAACTCCACAAACTGCCAGAATACAGAAAGGACACCCCAAACTCAGCAATTTAAACAAGATGAAGAGACAGAGGAATACTCAGCAGATAAAGGAACAGGATAAATGCCCACCAAACCAAACAAAAGAGGAAGAGATAGGGAATCTACCT
>NW_011489299.1:3899-4233 GCF_000754665.1 Bison bison bison | reverse complement strand
CCCTTCCTTTTCGTTTCTTCCTTTCTTCCCCTGACTCTCTTCCTCTTTCTTTCTTTCCCTTTCTTTCCCCAGGTCTTTCTTTCCCTTTCTTTCCCCAGGTTTTTGCTTGACTGGATCTTTCCTGAAACAAAAGTAATTCCACTCAGACTTGAACATTATCCTTTCAGAACCGCATTCCATTTCTCATTTCTAGTATTGGAATTAACCTCCTCTTCCCCTTATTAGATTGCCACAGTTGTATCAGTGTTTCTGATTTTCTTTTTCGAAGAAGCAGCTCTTGTTTTATTATCCCAACAAGATTTATTTTTGTTGTTTTCTATTTTTGTTTCAATTC
>NW_011489299.1:0-576 GCF_000754665.1 Bison bison bison | reverse complement strand
AACATTCTAAGTAAAATTACTATTTATAGAAATAAAATGTTTTTTACAAAAATATTTCTGCTGTCCATATTTTTACAAATAACATGGCGTATTTCTATTTCTATTTTTTTTCATAATCTTATTGTGTTTGCCACAAATTCTAAACACTGATGTGTAAATGGGTTTTCTTGTTCTTAGTACCATCAAAGGCAATGAGGATATGGCTTAATGAATTTCTATTTCTGTTTTTAGATTTTAAAGAGAATTGTTTTATTTGAAAGTTTACATATCTGTTGAGACATTTCCTTTTCTTTCTTTCTCCCTTCCTTTCCTTTTCTTCCTTTCTTCCCCTGACTCTCTTCCTCTTTCTTTCCTTCCCTTTCTTTCCCCAGGGTTTTGCTTGACTGGATCTTTCCTGAAACAAAAGTAATTCCACTCAGACTTGAACATTATCCTTTCAGAACCGCATTCCATTTCTCATTTCTAGTATTGGAATTAACCTCCTCTTCCCCTTATTAGATTGCCACAGTTGTATCAGTGTTTCTGATTTTTGTTTTTCCAAGAGCAGCTCTTGTTTTCTTATCCCAACAAGTTTTT
>NW_011489298.1:20134-22170 GCF_000754665.1 Bison bison bison | reverse complement strand
TGTGAGTTGGACAGGGAGGCTTGGCGTGCTGCGATTCATGGGGTCACAAAGAGTCGGACACGACTGAGCGACTGGACTGAACTGAACTGAACTGAATTCAACTCCATGTATGCTCAGATAAATTCTTAAAAATTAAATTGTGCCTCAATTTACCATTTAATATCAGAAATGGCAACTCTGAGCCCCTCTCCTTAGCGCACCCGGGGTGACACTGCCCAGAACCCTCATGTCTCTGATGTGGGTGGATCCTGAAGTCCTGCTTCTCTCCTCTACACCAATCCCTCTCTTCCTCCACCTGTAAATCTCACGTGGATGCTCCTCTGGGGCCCATGTCCCTATTTTCTCATTGCACACACCTGCCCCCAGGCTCCTGTCTGTCTTTTCCCAACCTCTCACTGGGCCTCCTTGAACCGTTTTTCTCTTTTCACTCTGCCTGCTCCTTCCATCTATCCTCCTCTGATCAATCCTACCCAAGAAGAAAATAGAACATTGCTTCTAGTCCTTCTCTGGCCCTGAGCATCGTCCTTGCCTCATCTGTAAAACAGGGGTAATAACATTAATTCACATTAATAACAGTGATGAAATCACTTTTCTCCTCTATCCTTATCCTCAGTGTAGGGACACAGATGGCTTCTGCCAATCAATTCTGCCTGGAACTCTGTTGCCTCCGCCTTCAAAAAAACTCCAGAATCTGGCCCTCATCACCACCCATGCCCTACTGGACCGTAGTACCATTATCTTCACCCTAGATCCCTGCCCCAGGCCCCTCACTGGTCTCCCAGCAGGCCCTACACTTGGTAACCATCAACTGTGTCTCTTTTGGATCACAATCCAATTGTACATGTTCTCTGTACAAATAACATGCAGTTTCTCCCACTTCTCACCTTCCAGTCTGTGAGCTTGGCCTTCCTGACCAGCTCCTTAGTATACTCTCTAGTTTTGATCTCTGGGTGGGGAAGATCCCCTGCAGGAGGAAGTGGCAACCCACTCCAGTATTCTTGCCAGAAAAACCCCATGGACAGAGGAGCCTGGTGGGCTACAGTCCAAATGGTTGCAAAGAATTGGACATGGTTGATGACTAAGCGCGTGCACGCACACACACACACACACACACACACACACACACACAGAGTGCTTTCCATTCTCCTGCCTGGAAATCCTCCAGTATGCTTATTCCCATGTAAAATATTGCTTATTCTCTTCTTTATTTATCACTTGTCTCTCTTCTAAAATGGAAGCTCCAGGAGGACAAAGACTTTGCTGAATTGTGTTTTCTGCCTTATCCCCACTTCCCCCAACAGTGGCTAAAGTATAGCATTGCTCAGTGATTATTTGTAAGTGGATGAATTAATAAAGGAGTGAATGAATAAACAGGACTGCTAATATCATGAGTGGAATGTCCCAGATGACTTCAAAAACACTAACTAACTGGTAGCTCATCTCCCCACCAAGGGCAGTGAGGGCTGGATCACGGTCCTCTGGAACACAGAGGAGTGTCCAGAGAGTGGGGCTCTGCCTTCCTCAGTATTTCCTCCCATAGTGAAAGTGAAGTCGCTCAGTCGTGTCCAACTCTTTGCGACCCCATGGACTGTAGCCTACCAGACTCCTCCCCCATGGGATTCTCCAGGCAAAAGTACTGGGGTGGGTTGCCATTTCTTTCTCCAGGGGATCTTCCCGGCCCAGGGATCGAACCCGGGTCTCCTGCATTCCAGGCAGACGCTTTAACCTCTGAGCCACCAACTAAAGTTCCTCCCATGCTTTTACTCTATTATTGCATCAGATGCTGTAGTAGGAAAACCACCTATGAATTGCCCTTCATCATCATCACAGCCTGGTGAAGTGGATATAAAGATCATCATTGTACAGATGGGGTCACTTGTGGCAGAGAGAAGTCGGTGACTTGCCCAAGCCAGTGTGTCTGGTAAGAGCCAATACATTGGAAAAGACTGTGATGCTGGAAAAGATTGAGGGCAGAAGGTGAAGGGGGGCAACAGAGGATGAGATGGTTGGGTGGCATCACTGACTCAGTGGAAATG